>NC_092162.1:38192035-38477035 GCF_045791955.1 Oncorhynchus clarkii lewisi | reverse complement strand
AAGAACAGTCATTTGATTTCCAAGTATCGCTGAAACTTAACAGGGAATGTAATTCCTTCATATCACTTTGAGAGAGAGAGAGAGAGAGAGAGAGAGAGAGAGAGAGAGAGAGCACTGCAGGGAGAGAAAATGGTTGAGATGAGAGGAAAAGTGAGTGTTGTATGAATGCAAATGAGACACTCGTGGAATATATAGTGGAATATATCAAGAAGAGAGGGCCCCTTGGGGACAGAGGTATTCCTCTTTTCTCTCTCTATTGTCTAACTGTACTGTTACGTCCATAAACCACTCACTCATATCAGACTTATTAAATCCTACATACTAAGGCGTGGTACAGTATTATTAAAGTGCATGGTCTTTGTTCCAAATGGCACCCTATTCCTTATGTAGTGCACTCCTTTTGACCAGGGCCTATGGGAAATAGGGTGCCATTAGGGAAATATAAGTACATATTGTATACATTCTATATTCCCATAGGTTTTATGTCTCCTGTCAAGATTTTTGGTGTTCAGTTTTTTGGTGTGTGGCCTGGACATCTGTGATATATTTGTTCCAATTTCTCGACCCGCTGAGTCCTACTGTATTGTATTGGAATAGAGGTCAATGGTACTTGTTGGTTGGATTCTGATTTGACTCTGAATGAAAGAGGCAGGTCTAGTTTCACAGATATATTTACATTGTGGAACGTAGGTAGGTAAGTGGGCAAAGGAGGGCAGGGAATGGAGGGAGCAAGAAATTGGGAGATGGAAGGAGAAACGGAGGGGACGTTAGAGAGGAGAGACGGAACAAGAGACAGAGGGAGAAACGGGTAGAGATGGTAGGAGCAAATTATTAAAGGTCAAGGACAGGGAGGGAGACAGAGAGAGGGATGAGAGAGAGAGAGACTTAAATGATAGATTCCCTAGTGACAGAGGTAATAAGGCTGTTTCTCAGCTGATCAAATTTGTGTGGAAGCTGCTGCAGGCGCTGCAGTGCTCCATTATTGGAAGAAGCACAGTTAGGTTACACTTGTTTTAGTGGTTCCACTTGTTTTAGTGGTTCCACTTGTTTTAGTGGTTCCACTTGTTTTAGTGGTTACACTTGTTTTAGTGGTTCCACTTGTTTTAGTGGTTCCACTTGTTTTAGTGGTTCCACTTGTTTTAGTGGTTCCACTTGTTTTAGTGTTTACACTTGTTTTAGTGGTTCCACTTGTTTTAGTGGTTCCACTTGTTTTAGTGGTTCCACTTGTTTTAGTGTTTACACTTGTTTTAGTGGTTCCACTTGTTTTAGTGGTTCCACTTGTTTTAGTGGTTCCACTTGTTTTAGTGGTTCCACTTGTTTTAGTGGTTCCACTTGTTTTAGTGGTTCCACTTGTTTTAGTGTTTACACTTGTTTTAGTGGTTCCACTTGTTTTAGTGTTTACACTTGTTTTAGTGGTTCCACTTGTTTTAGTGGTTACACTTGTTTTAGTGGTTCCACTTGTTTTAGTGGTTACACTTGTTTTAGTGGTTGCACTTGTTTATGCGATTACACTTGTTTTAGTGGTTACACTTGTTTTAGTGGTTACACTTGTTTTAGTGGTTACACTTGGTTACACTTGTGTTAGCGTTTACACTTGTTTTAATGGTTACACTTGGTTACACTTGTTTTCGTGGTTACACTTGTTTTAGTGGTTACACTTGGTTACACTTGTTTTAGCGTTTACACTTGTTTTAGTGGTTACACTTGGTTACACTTGTTTTAGTGTTTACACTTGTTTTAGTGTTTACACTTGTTTTAGTGGTTACACTTGTTTTAGTGGTTACACTTGTTTTAGTGGTTAAACTTGATTACACTTGTTTTAGTGGTTGCACTTGTTTTAGTGTTTACACTTGTTTTAGTGGTTACACTTGTTTTAGTGGTTACACTTGGTTACACTTGTTTTAGTGGTTGCACTTGCTTTAGTGTTTACACTTGTTTTAGTGTTTACACTTGTTTTAGTGATTACACTTGTTTACACTTGTTTTAGTGGTTACACTTGTTTTAGTGGTTAAACTTGGTTTAGTGGTTACACTTGTTTTAGTGGTTACACTTGGTTACACTTGTTTTAGTGTTTACACTTGTTTTAGTGGTTACACTTGGTTACACTTGTTTTAGTGTTTACACTTGTTTTAGTGTTTACACTTGTTTTAGTGGTTACACTTGTTTTAGTGGTTACACTTGTTTTAGTGTTTACACTTGTTTTAGCGATTACACTTGTTTTAGTGGTTACACTTGTTTTAGTGGTTACACTTGATTACACTTGTTTTAGTGGTTGCACTTGTTTTAGTGTTTACACTTGTTTTAGTGGTTACACTTGTTTTAGTGGTTAAACTTGGTTACACTTGTTTTAGTGGTTGCACTTGTTTTAGTGTTTACACTTGTTTTAGTGTTTACACTTGTTTTAGTGTTTACACTTGTTTTAGTGGTTACACTTGTTTACACTTGTTTTAGTGGTTACACTTGTTTTAGTGGTTAAACTTGGTTACACTTGTTTTAGTGTTTACACTTGTTTTAGTGTTTACACTTGTTTTAGTGGTTACACTTGTTTTAGTGGTTACACTTGTTTACACTTGTTTTAGTGGTTACACTTGTTTTAGTGTTTACACTTGTTTTAGTGGTTAAACTTGGTAACACTTGTTTTAGTGGTTCCACTTGTTTTAGTGTTTACACTTGTTTTAGTGGTTGCACTTGTTTTAGTGTTTACACTTGTTTTAGTGGTTACACTTGTTTTAGTGGTTACACTTGGTTACACATGTTTTAGTGGTTACACTTGTTTTAGTGGTTACACTTGTTTACACTTGTTTTAGTGGTTACACTTGTTTACACTTGTTTTAGTGGTTACACTTGTTTTAGTGTTTACACTTGTTTTAGTGGTTACACTTGTTTTAGTGGTTACACTTGTTTACACTTGTTTTAGTGGTTACACTTGTTTTAGTGTTTACACTTGTTTTAGTGGTTAAACTTGGTAACACTTGTTTTAGTGGTTCCACTTGTTTTAGTGTTTACACTTGTTTTAGTGGTTGCACTTGTTTTAGTGTTTACACTTGTTTTAGTGGTTACACTTGTTTTAGTGGTTACACTTGGTTACACATGTTTTAGTGGTTACACTTGTTTTAGTGGTTACACTTGTTTACACTTGTTTTAGTGGTTACACTTGTTTACACTTGTTTTAGTGGTTAAACTTGATTTACACTTGTTTTGGTGGTTACACTTGTTTTAGTGGTTACACTTGTTTACACTTGTTTTGGTGGTTCCACTTGTTTTAGTGGTTCCACTTGTTTACACTTGTTTTAGTGGTTACACTTGTTTTAGTGGTTACACTTGTTTACACTTGTTTTGGTGGTTCCACTTGTTTTAGTGGTTACACTTGTTTACACTTGTTTTAGTGGTTACACTTGTTTACACTTGTTTTGGTGGTTCCACTTGTTTTAGTGGTTACACTTGTTTACACTTGTTTTGGCGGTTCCACTTGTTTACACTTGTTTTGGTGGTTACACTTGTTTTAGTGGTTACACTTGTTTTAGTGGTTACACTTGTTTACACTTGTTTTGGTGGTTCCACTTGTTTTAGTGGTTCCACTTGTTTACACTTGTTTTAGTGGTTACACTTGTTTTAGTGGTTACACTTGTTTACACTTGTTTTGGTGGTTCCACTTGTTTTAGTGGTTACACTTGTTTTGGTGGTTCCACTTGTTTTAGTGGTTACACTTATTTACACTTGTTTTAGTGGTTACACTTGTTTTAGTGGTTACACTTGTTTACACTTGTTTTGGTGGTTCCACTTGTTTTAGTGGTTACACTTGTTTTAGTGGTTACACTTGTTTTAGTGGTTACACTTGTTTACACTTGTTTTAGTGGTTACACTTGTTTACACTTGTTTTAGTGGTTCCACTTGTTTTGGTGGTTCCACTTGTTTTAGTGGTTCCACTTGTCTATCGTTTCCCTCTCCCTTACACACTTGTTTATTTTCCCCTCCTCTCTTTTATGCTCTCTTTTAAGCCCCCCTTTCTTTGATCTGACAACACTAGCCCCATTTTAGAGACAGGCGTGCCTCTTTTCCTCCATCTCCTCTTAATTCCCGTAGGTATCACCCTCCTCCGGGAGGGAGCAAACAAGACTACGGCACATGTAGACTCACTGAAGTGAAGAAGCCACAGTAACGCTAGATTCATTAAAGGTGCAGTGCGACGCCGAGGGTTTCTATTGGGCGCTGTGTTTGCAGGAGTCGTGATCATCTTTCTCATGGTGAAAGTGTTTACTGTAGGGCTGTTGCTGCACGTCTACAAACAGAAATACCACACATCAAGCAGAAGGAAGTGAAACACTTACATTCATTTATTTGGTCTGTTAGTCCAGAGCGGCAGAGCAGCAAGAGAGCGAGGGAGAGAGAAAAGGAGAAAGTCTGTTAGATAGTCAACACAGTCTGGCAGGAAATGACAGAGAGAGGGAAAAGACAGACAGACAGAGTGCCTGGACTTAGCTACCGCACAGTGCACATCAGCACGTGCCCTCACTTGCTCGGCAAATTCCCCATTTCAAAATGGGATAATTGATGATTAAACAACAGTTACCACCCATGGGCTATAAAGCTAGGCGAGCGCAAAGCTAGTCGAGTGCAATGTTCGGTCAATGTTTTTGTTGTTGTTTGGCCGATGAATTCAGATGTTGATGGTGTATTGATTGTGGTGACCGTATCAGTGACTCTCACTGACATTAGAGAGGCTCATTAATTCAACAGGAGACACCTTGACCTTTACAATCCCCGCAATCTGACCCCCCCCCCTTCCTCCTCCTCTTCCTCCCCCTCCTTTTCCACTTCATCCCACTGTTACTATTCAACCAGCCTCTCCTCCTCCCCCTCTCCATCCTACACTCCTCTTCCTCTTCCTCCTCCTCGTAACCCTTCTCTCTTACTGACACCTTAATTCTCAGGGGGAGCTTTAATGCTTTTCATCACTGTCAAACTGTGTGTGTGCGCACGTGTGTGCATGCGTGCGTGCGTGTATAGGAGTGATACGTGTGTTAGAGTGGGTGAAGGTCTGAGCGAGTCATTGATCCATGACTTAGATGAATAACAGAACAACATTAGCAGCCGCAGCAACAAGCACAATTCTTTGTCTAACTCCCTCTGTCTCAAATGGCACTATATAGTGCACTCGTTTGAACCGGGGCCCATAGGGTTCTAGTCAAAAGAAGTGCGCCATAAAGGGAATACGGTGCCATTTAGGATGCATCCACAATTCTTCCTCAAAGTCTGCTATTAAAGCAAAGCTGTAGGACACTCTGAATCAATTTCCCTGCAGTCCCACAAACTCAGCTGTTTTTTAATGCTCGGATATTGCGTTGAGTGGGAGGGGAGGAGACAACTCTGACCCATCGCCTGCCTTCTGTGTTTGTTTGTTTGTTTGTTTGTTTGTTTGTTTGTTTGTGTGTGTGTGTGTGTGTGTGTGTGTGTGTGTGCATTTGCGCCTGCTTTTTCTGTTGTATAACTCAATTCCCTGCTGAATTACCCTGGCCCTCCAATCCATAATTTGATTTGCACTAAGGAAACCAGATGAATAGAATGACTAATAAATGAGTTGAGGTAATCAATTCCAAAGTAAATAGACAAAGTATGCATACAATATAACCACAGACTGAACGCCCATAACCACATTGTTAAAGATGCAGATAGAAATGCCATGGAAAGACCTTGCTGTGCTGCTCTGTACACTACATTTCTACCTGCAATCCTGATGAGTGTGACGACATCTCAGTCATTACTTGACATTGTTATGAGCAGCGACTGTCCAAGTACATTGACGTGTGAATTAAGTTAAGGCGGTGTACTCACAGTTGGGAGGTATGTGTATAGCTGCTTGGCTGAGCTGAGGAGTGTGGGATAGGAGGAGGGAGAAGAGAGGGAGAAGGAGGAGGGGGAGAGGGGTGCGTCGCCCCCTACTGCCAACCTGCTGTCGCTGCGTGCGAGGCATTGCTCACTGTCCCATCAAAGTCCCACCTGCTCAACACACACAAAACGCACAGAGGGCAATCTGGACACACTCCTGCCGAGCGAGCGTGTGTATCAGCCTCTCTCTCTCTCTATCTCTCTGTCTCTCTCTCTCTCTGTTGTCACGCCCACTCTTCCTTTTCTTCTACCTGGTTTCCTTTTGCTTTCAGCCTCGCTCTCTTTTCTTTCTCTCTCTCTCTCTCGCTCAGGTCCACGCCCTCCTGCTGTCTTCGTCTGAAAGATAAAAGAAGAAGGGGGGAGCAGGGAGGGAGGAGAGGAGAGGAGAGGAGAGGGAGGGGCATGTGTCAGAATGAGAGACAAATTACCCTGCACCATGTGGTCAAAGACTAGAGAGAGCCAGGCAGAGAGCTAACACACACACACACACACACACACACACACACAATAAATAAATAGATGAGCGAGACCAAGCATATTCATTTCTATAAAGAGAACTAGCAGTAAAGAAGAAAAAAAAGCAAGCAAATTTGGGTAATTCCATTGGTTCTTCCATAAGGGACAGTGGTCAGCCAGAGAAACAGATGGAGTCGAACTACGAGGGCGAACTAACAGACAGTCCAAGAGACCATATGGAGCAGAGACAACAGAGGTAGATAGATGAAGCATCGCATCAGACAATAGACAGAAGACGGTTAGCGACCCGAAAAGGCATCTGCAAGTAGACAACGTTCGGGAGATCTCCTTCAAAAATGTGAAGAACTCAAGTGCCTAGGCCTCGTCTGTAGCTGTGCGGCCCACAAGCGTGTGGTACACAAGAAAACAGAAAACAGAACAGAACGACATGGCTAATTGACAACGATTTAGATTGAGTGGTTGAGCTCTATTGAAAGACTCAAGACTGCCCTCCCTGATTGTGATGGTGATAAGTAGCTGCTAAAGATGCGATCATCAGTCATGTTGTGGAGGCAAGGAGGCCACACAGTCTCTCCATCTGTACCCTCCTCAGCCCAGTAGGCCCACACGGAGCCACTAAGCGTGGCCTACTTTCCACTGGCACCACAGTCCACTGACTGATTGTTGAACCAGGCTCAATTGGAAGTACAATAGATGGTTGGATTGTTATTTGCTATAGTACAACAGTACATCATGACAACGGAAAGGCACTGAGAGACAGGAAGCAAAAGCTAGAGAATTATAGGGAGACATTGGCCTTGTTACCAAGCCAGGCAAAATCAATGGTGATAAGAGCAGCTGCCAATATTGAAGATGAGTTTTGGCTCTACACACAACAGTGTGTGTGTATGTGTGTGTGTGTGTGAGTTTTGGCACCTACACCCCACTGTTAGCTGGCAAAGCCAAACTAGAGTGATGGGCGACCTTGGGGAGATGTGGGGAAGGTTGGAGGGTGGTACAGAGAGAGGGGGCGAGAGGAAGTGAAGAAAGAGAGGAGACAGGGGGGAAGAGAGAAAGAGAGAGGGCAACCCTGCACGAGGGAGAGGAGAGAGGAGAGGGGGAAGATGGTGGGGGAAGGAAGAGAAACAAGGGATGCGAAGGAATAGTGATTAGTATTCTATTTTATCTTCTCCGGCAATGGCTGCTGGTCAGTCAGTCACATTGACGCAGACGACGGGCTCATTGTAACAGTGGTATTATTGGAACGGTATCAATCCAACACACAGAAACCATGTGTTTGATTCCGTTCCAGTCGTTACAATAAGCACCATTCTCAATGGACACCATTCAACAATATCTGGCAAAATAAGGAAAAAGACTAGGTAAAACATTTCCGGGGATTCCAAGCACTAAGAAAATAACAGAGAAAGAATGGACTCAACAATATCTGGAAAAGGTGGTAGGAGGAGTGAAAAGCATTTTAGCGATTCCAACTCCAAACTCTGAGAGAACACATCTAAATCAACTGAGAAAGACTACGTTTAAAATAAGAGAACAACCAATAGAAGTGAAACACACCCAATGAGCCAGTTTAAAACACACCCAATGAGCCAGGGGTAAATGGTCCATTAGAGAGTCACTTCACCTATCAGTCCTACAACGGCTAGGGAATGACAGAGTGGGTGGAGGAGAGGAGGGACAACCGGGGATGGGAGGAATGGAGGGGTCTGTTTGGGGAGGGAGTGATGGAAGGTGTGTGTGGTGGGGAGGGGTGCAGTGTGTGTGTGTGTGTGTGTGTGTGTGTGTGTGTGTGTGTGTGTGTGTATGTGTGAGAGTATTGGCTCTACACACCACTGTTAACTGGCAACGCCAAACTAGATAGATGGGTGACCTTGGGGAGAGTGGGGAGGTTGGAGGGTGGTACAGAGAGGGGGAGGAAGAGAGGCTAGAGAGAGAGGAGAGTGGGGAGTGCAGAGGTTGAAGGGTGGGAGGAAGAGAGGCTAGAGAGAGAGGAGAGTGGGGAGTGCAGAGGTTGAAGGGTGGGAGGAAGAGAGGCTAGAGAGAGAGGAGAGTGGGGAGTGCAGAGGTTGAAGGGTGGGAGGAAGAGAGGCTAGAGAGAGAGGAGAGTGGGGAGTGCAGAGGTTGAAGGGTGGGAGGAAGAGAGGCTAGAGAGAGAGGAGAGTGGGGAGTGCAGAGGTTGAAGGGTGGGAGGAAGAGAGGCTAGAGAGAGAGGAGAGTGGGGAGTGCAGAGGTTGAAGGGTGGGAGGAAGAGAGGCTAGAGAGAGAGGAATCGAAGGAAGAGAGGAGGAGAAGAGAGTAGAGAATGAGAGAGAGGGAAGGTTGTAGAGTGGTAAAGAGAAGGGGGAGAGGAAGAGAGAGGAAGAGAGGAGAAAGAGGAGAGGAGAGAGGGAAGGTTGTAGAGTGGTAAAGAGAAGCGGGAGAGGAAGAGAGAGGAAGAGAGGAGAAAGAGGAGAGGGAAGGTTGTAGAGTGGTAAAGAGAAGGGGGAGAGGAAGAGAGAGGAAGAGAGAGGAAGAGAGGAGAGAGGGCAACCCTGTTCATGAGGGAGAGGAGAAGGGGAAGATTATAGGGTGGTAAAAGAGGGGGTGAAGGAAGGGGGTGTGATGGAAGGTGACAGCTGTGACGGTAACCCCCCCCCCCCCCCCTCCACAAAATCACACACCAGGTCTCCCAATCAATGTGTGAACTCTCTCTGCTGTCATGCACACACACACACACACACACACACACACACCTCTCCTCTGTCAGGCTGTGTGATATTAGTACTGGCTGATCAGAGTGCCTCTCATAGGGGGGTTCGGGGGCCCAATTACCAGACGGGCTAGTCTGGGCTGGCCTTTAACAAATTCCATTAGCACAGGATGAATGGAACAGAGCAGAGCTGGAACTGCTGTGGGTATTAGTACAGACACACAGCCTCAGAGACACACAGTTAACGTGATAAGGTGTCGCTGAGAGGGTGCTGAGTGGAGCGCCCAACGATGAATGCCACCGACGAACTGCACGCGGCTGAGCCAGGGCACTTCATTGCCAAGTAAACCCTAACACACACACACACACACACACACATCTCTAAACCGAGAAAGACACACACACACACACACACACACACGGCTGACAACACAGATAAAGAGGCATGCTCCAGTGGGTCCCAGTCAGAAGGCAGGGCCCTAACAGTAGCGAGTACATAAAGGCAGTAAAGGGGAACACTATAATGGGTTAGGTGGGCAATTGGAGGGGGGCAGAGGGGAGGACAGGAGAGAAATAAGGGAGGCGTGTCATCTTCCCAAGTAATGAGACTGAACACTGGGAACTCCACCCAAACACCCTGCGATTCCACACAAAAGCACTCTCCTTCTCTTTGTCTCTCTCTCACTAGCGAGCGCACACACACACACACACACACACACACACACACACACACACACACACACACACACACACACACACACACACACACACACACACACACACACACACACACACACACACACACACACACACACACCCTGTCTAGGCTGTACGGTCACTTCCCTTATCACAGGGGTGATTGATTCTGAGTCAACAGACAGACGGCTGATTTCACCACCTCTGTCAATCCCAGTGTCTCTCAGTCCGACTTTCTGCAGCTGCAGCTGATCCAATCTCAGCCCTGTTACCTGCCTCGTTGGCTCAGGGCAGAGGTCAGCAGGCACAATAGAGACGACAGCTGGGAGGTCTGGGTAACCTTAGCCGTGTAAGGGCTGTTTGGAAATCTGTTATCGGGTCGGGTGTCATCCAACTTCATTTAATCTACAGTTGAAGGGAGGTGTCATGATATAAGGCTTGATGGTCAGCGGGGACAATATTATTCTCATTGTGCCATTCAGCCGATGCTTTTATACAAAACGACTTGCAGTCACGCGTGCATACATTTTACGTTTGGGTGGTACCGGGAATCGATCCCACAACCCTGGCGGGGCAAGCACCATGTTGTACCGACTGAGCCACACAGGACCACAATAGACAATAGAGCAACCACAGTCGGCTCGTGTTCCATGTAAGGGCTGTATGAAGAACTATTAACGCCATAGGAGTCTACAGACACGTCCAATGGTGTCATCATCGATCCAACTGTCATTCAATCTCTGAAAGGAGACGTCATGCTGTGATAGTCTTTCAGAAGAGAGACACAGAGAGAGAGAGAGACAGAGAGAGACAGAGAGAGAGACAGAGAGAGAGAGAGACAGAGAGAAAGAAAGATACAGAGAGAGAGAGAGACAGAGAGAAAGAGAGACAGAGAGAAAGAGAGAGAGAGAGAGAGAGAGAGAGAGAGAAAGAGAGACAGAGCGAGAGAGAGGCAGACGGGCGGACGGACAGACGGAGAGACGGACAGACAAACCAGACGATGAAGATGTACTATGTGAGGGAGTGGCGCAGCAACAGTCTTCTAGAGGCAAACTGGCCACAAGCTAGCTGTGAATCAAATAATGAGGCAACAATCCAGATCAACATAAATCAATTTAGTGTGACTTGCTAGCCTGATACATAATTGATGTGGCGCATTGAGGCATTTTGCTAGACGGGAGGGGACGACAATACAAAATCAAAATGCCAGAGCAAGGGAGAATGTAAAGGCTATGTGATATCTACATTTAGGTCATTTAGCAGACGCTAAAGAGTGACTTACAGCCAGCACATTCAACTAAGGTAGGCAAAGACAACCACATCACAGTCATTCAACTAAGGTAGGGCAAAGACAACAACACATCACAGTCATTGGAATCCTTGTTCAAAATAGTTGCTATCTGCAAAATATCTAAGACATTTATGGCCTGCCCTCCCACAAAAAAAGCAACACATAATGCATGCCAAAACAAGTGGCAATGTATTGGCCTATACGTATTATTTGATACAATACAATAATAATATATTGTACGCCTGTTTATTTGTAGCCCTGTCTCCGACTGCATCAAGCTCTTGTCTGTGTGTTCACTCTGTCATACATTATATCTGAAATGGCGCCTCTCTGCTGTAAAAGCCCGTGATTAACATTAGTAAGTAGCTGGCAGCTACAATCAGTGGAAGCCTGTTGGCCCTGCCAGCCTGTCAATGGGCTCTCTGGGTATTGAAGCAGTATTGACAGGACTGAAGCACGTTCAACCGCCCTCTTATCAAAGACAGGATGGATAGAGGAGGGAGAAAAGAGGGAGGGAGGGGCAGATTGGCATTTATTGGCATGAATCTTGCCCTGGAGGCAGAACTGAGCAATTTCAACTAGACGGGCCAGCTGCTATATCGTAAAAATTAATGAAAACAAAAATGTCCCTTTTGGTCTTAATTTTACGGTTATGGTCAGGCATGAGGGTTAGTAGTTTGGTTAAGGTTAGGGTTAGGTTTCAAATCTGACTTTGTGGCTGTGCCAGCTAGTGGCCACTCTGCAGAGCTGCCTCCAGGGCAAGATTCATGGCAATAAATGCCAATCTGCCCCTCCCTCCCTCTTTTCTCCCTCCTCTATCCATCCTGTCTTTGATAAGAGGGCGGGAGGGGAACACAGGATGGAGCCATTTGAGTCCATTCTGTGTATTACAGCAATAACACATAGTCTACAATACAACAGCTCAGCCCCCCCCCCCCCCAAAAAAAAAAAAACCATCACTGAGTGTTTAATAGTTAGGATAACATTTGTGTTAGCTCCACAATATTAATCTATTCATGCAAAAGTTATTCCCTGGTTTATTTGTTACACCCGAAAGCTGTTGCTGTGGTAATACAGTGCCAGATATCATGAATAAAGTCATTCTTAACTTCTTAAAATGTGAACGCCCTTAATACAGCTGACTCCCGTACCTGACTGTACTTTGTTATAGTATTCCACTTCTGTGTATGTGATGTGTGTGCCCCTGTGTCTACACATTTGGGTTGTGTGTCTGTGTGTATATGTGTGTGTGTGTATATGTGTGTGTGTTCGCAGGTCCTGTGTCCTGTCATGGCTTCTCTTTAAATATTTAACACCTCAAGCTGTGTGAAGATGTGTAGGGGGGAGGAAGGGAGGAGGGGGAACGAAAGAGGGGATGAAATAAATGAATACCTGCCCCCCTTTACCCCTCCTTGCCTCAGGGTCTGTCTGTCTGGAAAAATCAAGAGAGCGAAAGAGACAGAGAGAAGGTACAAAGTGTGAAGAAGGGATTTAGAATCAGAGAGAAATGGAGTGAGAGGATTAGACGATGGAGAGAAAGACGGACAGTGAACAGGTTTCACTCACCAGGCAGTGAGAGCAAAGAGAGACGGAGCGATTAGGGGGGTCAACCGACAGGACAAAATAGGAGAGGTGGGTTACGGACACGGAAAATGTTGTGGATTGGGTAGAGGAAGAGAGGAGAGAAGGAGGAGAGGAGGGGGGGGGGGGGGGGGGACACGGGACCACATGGGATGGGGGCAACAGTAATTCAGGGACCCCCTGTAGAGTAAATTATTTATCACCTTCTCCTTCCTGTCGCGTCAATTTGCCCCAAATTCACCCAAATTCATAATTCATACTCACCAGCGGGGGCGTTCGGTTCTCCATGTATTTGGTTTGGTCCCCAGACCCGGACCTGCACTGTACCTGCCTCCCGCTCTCTCCCAGTCTGTCTGGCAGGGGTACATTTGCCCCAAATTCATCCACATAAATAGTTCATATTCACCATATATTTGGTTTAGTGCTAGACCGATCGCCTGTACTGTACTTGCCACTCTCCTATCTGTTTCTCTCCCCCTCTCTCCCCCTCTCTCTCCCTCTCTCTCCCTCTCTCCCCCTCTCTCCCTCTCTCCCCCCCTCTCTCCCCCTCTCTCCGGCAGGGTCATGT
Organism: Oncorhynchus clarkii lewisi; assembly: GCF_045791955.1. Lineage (NCBI taxonomy): Eukaryota > Metazoa > Chordata > Actinopteri > Salmoniformes > Salmonidae > Oncorhynchus > Oncorhynchus clarkii. The sequence continues at coordinate 38,463,847 of NC_092162.1, read as the reverse complement.
TTAATACATGAGACGGTTGCAGTGAGGCTACTCTCAGAGCTCTCCGCCTGGTGAAATAATACTTGTATCACCTCTCTACCCGTTTCTACTCCTTCTGTGGCATGGCAGAAATGATGGTTACTACTCCTCTGTCATGTCTTACTGTGTGTGTGTGTCACAGGAGGCTGCTGAGGGGAGGACGGCTCATAATAATGGCCGGAATGGAGCGAATGGAATGGCATCAAAACACATGGAAACCACGGAAACCATGCGTCCGATGTATTTGATTCTATTCCCCGTATTCCACTCCAGCCTTTACCACGAGCCTGTCCTCCCCAATTAAGGTGCCACCAACCTCCTGTGGTGTGTGTGTGTGTATGGCACTAAAGAAAGATAACATTAAATGGATCAGATCTACTCCAAGGTTTTTGTATGAGGATTGTGGACCCAAATGGCACCCGATACCCTTAACAGTGCACTACTTTTGGCCAAGGCCCATGTGGCTCCGGTCAAAAGTAGTGCACTATGTGCTCGGGAATAGGGTGCCATTTGGGACAAACCCGATCTGTTCTTCGGGTCGAGCACTATAGTAGAGCCCGTCAAAGAGAGAGGAGTGCCGATTTCCTTGTCACCTTTTTTTTATCAACCTTCCTCTCCTCTTCCTCTTCTACCACTATCAACCCTCCAGATACACAACACCAGGCTTGAAAGCTTTTTATTTCCACCCCCCCCCCCCCCCCTTTGCTTTCACAATACAATTCTCACCCATCCACCCATCTCTCCATCCTCTGTCTACATTCAACTCTCTACTCTGACCCTTCCATCTCTCCATCTCTCCAATACACTCCTCTGACCAAATTGCCTTGGACAAAACGGATTCCTTCAATATCATCCAACTTTATTGGAAAGGGGGTTTCTTTACAACATGAAGGACCGACTCCAAAATCTCTTTAATATGCCTGTGCTTTCCTCTGCATTTAAAGGGCAATATATAACACATGGCTGAAGAAACTGCAGGGGTGACAGTTAAATGTAAATGAAAGGTCACAAGAAAAAAAGACCACACTCTAAACGACACATAGAGAAGCTTATCTACCTATAGAGCGACCAACAGTTGTGTAGATAAATAACACGGTTAGAAGCTCAACACACATTCAGTTGGCATTCCAGTTCCTGCTGTTGGATGTCATACAGTGTGATTATATACACACTCTCTCTCCTCTAACTATCTCCCTCCCCCCTCACTCATTTTCCCAATCCCTCTCTCCCCTCTAAAAGCCTGTCCCCCCCCCCCCCCCCCCCCCTCCCCGGCTTGTCAGGGTTAAGGGCTAATACAGGAGTGACAAAAAAGCTGGAGAAAATAAAGGTTGTCAGGTGGGACCCACTTCAGCCCACTCCACCCACTCCTTCCATGTTGTCATGACAACGGGGTCTGTCTCCACATAGCAACAGCATCCCCACCCCCCTCCTGACTACACATAGAAATTCAGTTATTCATACACACGTACGGACAACCAACGTGCTCCCTCCCGGTTAGCAGTTATCACTCATAGTCACATGTAAATGCAAGCAGACAAAGTCTCAGACACACACACACACACACACACACACACACTCTTTCAGTCTATTTTACCTCTCCCCAACTCGCTCCCAGACTTTTTATTTTGTTCTCTCTCTCGCTGTCTCTCACCCTCCATCCTATAGTCTATATACTGTCTGTCTTTACTGCAGAACAGGGGGAGCTACTGCCGGCTGGTTTGTTTACTTATTGATGCCCCCCCTCAAGACAATATAAGGGGAGCAGAGGAATGGAGAGAATAAAAGAAGGGATGAATAATTAAAGTGAAGGAGTGGACTCATTAAGAGAACAGTGGGCTTCAGAGAGGAGGAGAGGAGAGGAGGATGAAAGGAGGGTGGAGGAGAGAGGAAAGGAGAAGGGTAGAGGAGAGTGGGGCTGTACATGGGGATGGGGTGGACGAGGAGAGGAGGAGGAGAGGGGATACATGTTGAGCACGGCCTGATGGGAGAGAAGAAGAAAGGAAAGGAACAAGGGAAGAAAGAAAATAGAAAGAAATCATTTTAAAAAAAAAACATCTTGAAACAAGTCAATTAATCAAACAACCAAGAAATGTTGAAATAAAATAAAGAAAAATCCTAAATAAATCAAGTTTAAAAAGTCATCAGATTGCATAAAAGACCTGGGTGTCGGTCATGTTCCCTACATGCATATTTATGTACTAGCAAGTGTATCATGTCTCTCTGTGTCTTCATCATGTCTTCGTGTGTCTCTCTTCATCAGTGTCCTAAATATTGAGTCACACTCCCCCTTTGTTCTCAACTAGCCTACCTGGTTAAATAAAGGTGAAATACATGTTTTATTTTTTATTTAATCGTTGCAGCATGGACTCTACAAGGTGTCGAAAGCGTTCCACAGGGATGCTGGCCCATGTTGACTTCCCACAGTTGTGTCAAGTTGTCTGCTAGATGGTGGACCATTCTTGATACACACAGAAAACCCCAGCAGCATTGCAGTTGTTGACACTTCAAACAGGTGAGCCTGGCACCTGCTACCATACCAGGATCAAAGGCACTTCAATATTTTGTCTTGTCCATTCCCCCTCTGAATGGCACACATACACAATCCATGTCTCAAGGCTCCAAAATCCATCTTTAAACTATCCCCCTGTGACATCAATAAGGGATCATAGCTTTCCCCTGTATTCACCTGGCCAGTCGGTGTCGTGGATGTTTTGTACACTCGATGTATGTGTTATACTGTGTCGCGTGACTCCATGTAATATCGTGCATCTTAATCCCGAGACGTGTCTCTGTGTAGGCCTGGTGCGTATCAGAAGATCAGCTATCAACGTGTCAGTCAGCCAGTCACCAGGTCAGACGGTCCTCTGGTCAGATACTGGAGAGTCCTATAGATGGACACCGGCATCCTCTGATCTCTGGTAGCCCTGTTAGTCGTGCACTTTGGCTCAAATGGACTGGAATGTATTAGTAAGATGACCGGTCTGGGCTCTAGAGGGAGAGTTGATCACGCGACAGGCCAAAAGATGACATTTTGGCGGTAGTCGGAAGGATGAGGCGGTTAGAATAAGATCTTCAGTGATCTCCGAGGTTGCTATAACGTAGATCCGGAAACAGATTCAGTCACTAAGAAGGACTGTGTGTGTGTGTGTGGGAGGGGGGGGGGGGGGGCACGACACAGACAAATTGTTGTGCTTATAAAAACTGGGGAAGAGCTTAATAAACATGCATGGAAATACTGTGATTAAAATGCATGGGATGTGGAGGCAAAATGAAAAGCTGTCAAGGCATGGAACAAACCAGCCATTTCCAGCCGGTGGGTCTCGTTAGTGTCATCATCAGAGAGACACTCTGCCTGCGTCGCAAATGGCACCATATCCCCTAAATAGTGCACTTTTTTTTGACTAGCGCCCTACGGGCCCGGGTTAAGGGTGGCACCCCTGTGTAGGAAATAGGGTGCCATTTGGGATGTACACGCTGCCGTAGGACACGCTCCCTAATTGCAGACTGACACACCCTAGCTGCCATGGAGATGAGGCACAACACACACACGCGCGCACACACACACACACTCACACTCGCAGGTGCGCGCACACACTCTGCAAAACATGAATCCAGCAAGCACATCCAGACTAAATGGCTGATCACATGATGGCTGATCGTACCGGGAAACTAATCTACATGACCTGCACAACGAATGGGATAAATACAACGAGCCAAGTAGACTAGTACAGGACATACACAGTATTAAATAGAGAATATGTCAAGCTCCATACAACAGAGATAGTATGGCCCATAATAAGGTGTAGAGATGCATTATGTACTGTGGAGGCCATACGGAAACCCATAACGAGCAGTGGAGACAGGCCATTAATATGTACAGTCATAGGCCAGGAGGTACAGTACAGAGAGGTGGTGGCATACAGAACATCCAACCCATCCAGTAGCCAATAACAAGCCGTAATGAGACCTACAGATAGGCCAGGACCGAGGTGGGTGGCACACTGAACAAAACAGGCCTCATCCTAATGCCTGGGCCTTTGTCAACATTAGCCTGGGTAAATAGGAGCAATCATGACATTATGAAATTAAGCAGAAAACCCATTACCAGTGACCTTCTCTCTCTCTCTCTCTCATATCCATCCATCCCTCTCTCTCATCTCATCCATCCTCTACTCTCTTTCTGCCTCTCCATACCTCCCCCTCTCTTCCTCCCCGGGTCGGAGCAAACAACCTAGTTGTTTGTCTGGTTCAGATGGTAACTATGACCTTCAATTCTGTTCTTGATTCCGTTCTTTAAAAAAAGACACACACACACCCATTGTATGCTGACACACAGGGTTGGGGGGGGGGGGGGCGGGGGGTTGATCCCTGTGTGTCTCTGTCCAATCCCTCAGTCTCTCAGAGTGAGAGAACATGAAGAGATTGGAGGACTCACGAGAGGAGAGAAAAGGCTATGGGAGGAGAAGAACGAGGGAGGAGAGGATAGACGAGAAGAGCTAGGGAGGAGAGGACAGAGGAGAAGAGCGAGGGAGGAGAGGACAGAAAGAGAAAAGCGAGGGAGGAGAGGACAGAAAGAGAAGAGCGAGGGAGGAGAGGACAGAAGGAGAAGAGTGAAGGAGGAGAGGAGGAGAAGAGGGAGGGTTGAGAGGACAGAGGTAGAAGAGGGAGGGCTGAGAAGACGGAAGGAGAAGAGGGAGGGAGGAGAGGAGGAGAAGAGGGAGGGTTGAGAGGAGAGAGGTAGAAGAGGGAGGGCTGGGAGGAGAGAGGTAGAAGAGGGAGGGCTAAAGGTAGACTCAGTAGACAGAGTGTCTGTCAGAGTAGGCCAGGGAGAATAGCTGACATCGGCTTCACCGTATCTCACAGTGTTAGTACTAACATCAGCCGGACAGACAGCACAACAGTGGGAGAGAAGGAACAACACTAAAAACCTACCAACCAGACACCGAAACCATAAATAACACTGTCATTTACACCCCCATAACAACAGCCAAATGAAACAACAGCACTCAAGGTAACGTGGCTTGGCCTATTGGCATATTCACTAACACCGGTACGGCAGAAGCACATTGAAGAACAGCCATAAGGATAACACTATGTCATTGTAATGATGCATCTATTAAGACACCTAAAGCTGAGCTCTTGCATAGCATGACATGAATGCGTTATAGACATGCTATGGATATATTTCATTATCCTTTAATAATGTGGTTTGGACCTGGGATGATACGGTCATGAAATGCTTATAGGTGTGTAATGAATAGATGCGTCGCGGATATATAGTCAAGGTAAATTGTTACCGCACTCACACAGAATGCCATGGAAAACCTTAAAGACCCGAAGAACAGGAGCTGGAAGAGCAGTATAACTAACATTACCACGAGATGAAGGACCCGTTACCTATATTGAACTCATTTAGCTGAAAATTGGGGCTACAGCAATGAGCAGTGAGAACAGGCCGTGAGAACAACCGGCATTGTATGGTGTGAGTGTGTGTATGTGTAGGTTGCATGGTGTGTGTGTGTGTCCCCAGGGTTAGGTGATAAGTGGCCCGTGGCGTGGAACGGAACACACAGCTGCCACCGCCACCACCTGGTGTGACACGCAAGGCGCACGCACACACACACACACACACACACACACACACTTGTTTCCACAGGGACCACCGTCAAGCCAGACACGCCTTGAGGAGAGGACTAGGCAGTGTGACGGATGATGTCACCCCTTAAGACTGTGACCTGTAGCCTTTAACCCCTACACACAACAGGCCAGCCATCTGAGACTCTCTGAGGCACCAAGGTCACGTAAGGCCGCCCAGCGGCCCCGTAATCACATCACTCATATAGAGGCAGGCCAACTATCAGCAGAAACACTGGGGTGATGGGAGGGGGTTTTGTTTTCTCGAGGAATATCTGCAGGATTCTCTTGCAAATGATACCTAATCCCAGTGGGACTAAACCTTATAGTATAAAGGTTAAATAGAAAAATAATTGGATGTAATCATGCATTTTGATCTTTTTTTTCCTTTACCTTTAGAGAGTAAGACATTTTGGGGGGAGAATTTATTCCGTGTGAATGTTTGTTGTTGTTGTTGCTCTACTTCACACAGCTCATTGTCAAGCATACGCTTCCCCTCCAGCTTAACTCTTGGGCGTTCGTACGCTGGTAACATTTGCAAGGTCTAGCTAGATTAGACTTAATCGCAGTCAATTCCCCCTCAACCACCACATGGAAATTAGCTGTAGGCAGGACAAGGTCAGGAGGAGGAGAGCTTTTCTACAACATTTGCATGGAGGCTCAGTGGCCAAACTACCAGGAAAATGACATGCACGGACAGGCACGCACGGACACGCATGCTGTGCGGCGCATGGGCATGTGTCACGCCCTGACCTGAGAGAGCCTTTTTATGTCTCTATTTTGGTTTGGTCAGGGTGTGATTTGGGTGGGCATTCTATGTCTTGTTTTCTATGTTTCTTTATTTCTATATTTTGGCCGGGTATGGTTCTCAATCAGGGACAGCTGTCTATCGTTGTCTCTGATTGGAAATCATACTTAGGTAGCCCTTTTCCCCCTCCTTCAGTGTGGGTAGTTATCTTTGTTAGTGGCACTATAGCCTTGTTAAGCTTCAGGGTCGTGCCTTTGTTTTGTTGGCGACATTTTATGTCAATAAAAGAAAATGTACGCTCACAACGCTGCACCTTGGTCCACTTCTTTCGACGGCCATGACAGCATGCCTGTCTATCTGACACACATACGCATACTCGCGCGCACGGACGAATGCAGGCACACAGGAGACGATGCAACATAAATGATTGCACGATCACATGATTGCAATCCCTGTTTAAATACCTTGATAAATTGAGACACAAAATGGAAGGGATACTTATCAGGGCAGATTCATAGGACCAGAAAATCCCCCGCCCTTCCTTAAACTACAATTGAAAATGACACGTATTACAGTAGTTCCAGAAAAACTATTACCCTACATAATATGACCATTTCAAAGAACAAATCCCCATCCTGTCTTTAATCATCTCTAGAATGACATTAGCTAAAGTAATCCCAGAAAATGTACAACCACATCACATTAAGCCAATAAACCCTTTCCCATCATCCTACCTTTCAAAGGGTCTAGAATCGCATTTTTTTTTGTAGTTGCAGTCAGAAACCCTACAACCATATTCCATATGTACAAGTATATTTCCAGAAATCACATTAGACCAATAAACCCAATAGGAGGATATCTAGAAAAGCTGCTCTGGCTTGACTTTCATCATCACCACATAGCGATGAACCAGATCAGACAGACAGTACTTGTCCTCTGCTAGCCCCACTGACTTTGTTCAAAGTTGCACGAGCAGCACTTAGTGCCTCTGATCTAATCACACAGACACGCCTGGTGGGAATAGAGAGGAATGGAGGAGAGGGAATTGAGGGAGAGGAGATATCCCTACATTTACAGGTGTAGAAATCCGGATCAAATTAAGATCCTACGGCAGGGAATTTAATCCTGCGGCAAGAGGAAATATTCATTATTATGTGGATTATAATTCATTACGAGTTTTGTTTTGTAGGGTTTGATCTTTTTTTTTCTGAAGGGAAATTAAGTCTGAAATTTCAAAGTGGAAACGTCAAACTTCAGGTACAACTACACGACACGTTTGACATTTCCTGCAACAGGGCAATCAAATTTGGATCCTACATCTGTTCAGGCAGTCTACTGAGAGAAAGGCAGAGGGACGATGGGAGGGAGGGAGAGAGATGGGTGGAAAGTACAATGTGTGCGAGGGTATGCGTGCTTGTGTGTGTGTGACAGCTCAGAGGAGAACGCCCCACTAGAACTATTGCCTCTGCTCTCATTCATCTTCATCTGCACCACAGAATATTACACTAAAGCCTCCCGAGTGGCGCAGTGGTCTAAGGCACTGCATCACAGTGCTAGCTGTGCCACTAGAGATTCTGGGTTTCGAGTCCAGGCTCTGCCGGCCGCAACCGATAGACCCATGGGATGGCGCACAATTGGCCCAGCATCGTCCGGGTTAGGGGAGGGTTTGGCCGGCAGGGATGTCCCTGTCCCATCGCACACTAGTGACTACTGTGGCGGGCCGGGCGCTGTGCACGCTGACACGGTCGCCAGGTGTACGGTGTTTCCTCTGACACATTGGTGCGGCTGGCTTCCAGGTTAGGTGGGCATTGTGTCAAGTAGCAGTGCGGGCTTGGTTGGGTTGTGTTTCAGAGGACCCACGTCTCTCGACCTTTGCCTCTCCTGAGTCCGTACGGGAGTTGCAGCGATGAGACAAGACTGTAACTACCAATTGGATACGACAAAATTGGGGAGAAAACAGGGGTAAAAAAATATATATATATATATATATATATATATATATACAGTGCCTTGCGAAAGTATTCGGCCCCCTTGAACTTTGCAATCTTTTGCCACATTTCAGGCTTCAAACATAAAGATATAAAACTATATTTTTTTGTGAAGAATCAACAACAAGTGGGACACAATCATGAAGTGGAACGACATTTATTGGATATTTCAAACTTTTTTAACAAATCAAAAACTGGAAAATTGGGCGTGCAAAATTATTCAGCCCCCTTAAGTTAATACTTTGTAGCGCCACCTTTTGCTGCGATTACAGCTGTAAGTCGCTTGGGGTATGTCTCTATCAGTTTTGCACATCGAGAGACTGAAATTTTTTCCCATTCCTCCTTGCAAAACAGCTCGAGCTCAGTGAGGTTGGATGGAGAGCATTTGTGAACAGCAGTTTTCAGTTCTTTCCACAGATTCTCGATTGGATTCAGGTCTGGACTTTGACTTGGCCATTCTAACACCTGGATATGTTTATTTTTGAACCATTCCATTGTAGATTTTGCTTTATGTTTTGGATCATTGTCTTGTTGGAAGACAAATCTCCGTCCCAGTCTCAGGTCTTTTGCAGACTCCATCAGGTTTTCTTCCAGAATGGTCCTGTATTTGGCTCCATCCATCTTCCCATCAATTTTAACCATCTTCCCTGTCCCTGCTGAAGAAAAGCAGGCCCAAACCATGATGCTGCCACCACCATGTTTGACAGTGGAGATGGTGTGTTCAGGGTGATGAGCTGTGTTGCTTTTACGCCAAACATAACGTTTTGCATTGTTGCCAAAAAGTTCAATTTTGGTTTCATCTGACCAGAGCACCTTCTTCCACATGTTTGGTGTGTCTCCCAGGTGGCTTGTGGCAAACTTTAAACAACACTTTTTATGGATATCTTTAAGAAATGGCTTTCTTCTTGCCACTCTTCCATAAAGCCCAGATTTGTGCAATATACGACTGATTGTTGTCCTATGGACAGAGTCTCCCACCTCAGCTGTAGATCTCTGCAGTTCATCCAGAGTGATCATGGGCCTCTTGGCTGCATCTCTGATCAGTCTTCTCCTTGTATGAGCTGAAAGTTTAGAGGGACGGCCAGGTCTTGGTAGATTTGCAGTGGTCTGATACTCCTTCCATTTCAATATTATCGCTTGCACAGTGCTCCTTGGGATGTTTAAAGCTTGGGAAATCTTTTTGTATCCAAATCCGGCTTTAAACTTCTTCACAACAGTATCTCGGACCTGCCTGGTGTGTTCCTTGTTCTTCATGATGCTCTCTGCGCTTTTAACGGACCTCTGAGACTATCACAGTGCAGGTGCATATATACGGAGACTTGATTACACACAGGTGGATTGTATTTATCATTATTAGTCATTTAGGTCAACATTGGATCATTCAGAGATCCTCACTGAACTTCTGGAGAGAGTTTGCTGCACTGAAAGTAAAGGGGCTGAATAATTTTGCACGCCCAATTTTTCAGTTTTTGATTTGTTAAAAAAAGTTTGAAATATCCAATAAATGTCGTTCCACTTCATGATTGTGTCCCACTTGTTGTTGATTCTTCACAAAAAAATACAGTTTTATATCTTTATGTTTGAAGCCTGAAATGTGGCAAAAGGTCGCAAAGTTCAAGGAGGCTGAATACTTTCGCAAGGCACTGTATATATATATATATATATATATAGTTGAATTCTGAAGTTTACGTACACCTTAGCCAAATACATTTAAACTCAGTTTTTCACAATTCTTGACATTCAATCCCAGTACAAATTCCCTGTTTTAGGTCAGTTAGAATCACCACTTTATTTTAAGAATGTGAAATGTCAGAATAATAGTAAAGATAATTATTTATTTCAGCTTTTATTTCTTTCATCACATTCCCAGTGGGTCAGAAGTTTACATACACTCAATTAGTATTTGGTAGCATTGCCTTTAAATTGTTTAACTTGGGTCAAATGTTTCGGGTAGCCTTCCACAAGCTTCCCACAATAAGTTGGGTGAATTTTGGCCCATTCCTCCTGACAGAGCTGATGTAACTGAATCAGGTTTGTATGCCTCCTTGCTCGCACACATTTTTCAGTTCTGCCCACAAATTTTCTAATGGGATTGAGGTCAGGGCTTTGTGATGGCCACTCCAATTCCTTGACTTTGTTGTCCTTAAGCCATTTTGCCACAACTTTGGAAGTACGCTTGGGGTCATTGTCCATTTGGAAGACCCATTTGGAACCAAGCTTTAACTTCCTGACTGATGTCTTGAGATGTTGCTTCAATATATCCACATAATTGTCCTTCCTCATGATGCCATATATTTTGTGAAGTGCACCAGTCCCTCCTGCAGCAAAGTACCCCCACAACATGATGCTGCCACCCCCATGCTTCACGTTTGGGATTATGTTCTTTGGCTTGCAAGCCTCCCCCTTTTTTCCTGCAAACATCACGATGGCCATTATGGCCAAACAATTCCATTTTTCTTTCATCAGACCAGAGGACATTTCTCCAAAAAGTACGATCTTCACCGCCATGTGCAGTTGCAAACCGTAGTCTGGCTTTTTTTATGGCGGTTTTGGAGCAGTGGCTTCTTCCTTGCTGAGCGGCCTTTCAGGTTATGTCGATAAGGGACTTGTTTTACTGTGGATATAGATACTTTTGTACCCATTTCCTCCAGCATCTTCACAAGGTCCTTTGCTGTTCTGGGATTGATTTGCACTTTTCGCACCAAAGTGCGTTCATTTCTAGGAGACAGAATGCGTCTCCATCCTGAGCAGTTTGACGGGTGCGTGGTCCCATGGTGTTTATACTTGCAAACTATTGTTTGTACAGATGAACGTGGTACATTCCGTCATTTGGAAATTGCTCCCAAGGATGAACCAGACTTGTGGAGGTCTACAAAAAAAAATTCTGAGGTCTTGGCTGACTTCTTTTGATTTTCCCATGATGTCAAGCAAAGAGGCACTGAGTTTGAAGGTAGGCCTTGAAATACATCCACAGAGACACCTCCAATTGACTCAAATGATGTCAATTAGCCTATCAGAAGCTTCTAAAGCCATGACATCATTTTCAAGCTGTTTAAAGGCAAAGTCATAGTGTATGTAAACTTCTGACCCAGTGGAATTGTGATGCAAAAAGTGAAATAATCTGTCTGTAAACAATTGTTGGAAAAATGACTTGTGTCATGCCCATAGTTTGTTAACAAGAAATTTGTGGAGTGGTTGAAAAACGAGTTTTAATGACTCCAACCTAAGTGTACTGTATGTAAACTTCCGACATCAGCTGTATATATATATATATATATATATATATATATATATATATATATATATATATAACAATATCAGATTGCCTATGTTTTTTTCCCAGCACAAAATACAACCCCCCACATGCGCGCAAACACACACGCCACTAAACCGACATTAGATCATATGGTTTGAGATATTGTCTGACAACTGAAGTTGGTTTAAGGGGATTTGCCTGTCATTCAAATGCTTTTCAGAGAGAATAAAAGAGGAGGCAGGTAGTTTGCATGGCGGTGAACTGAACGAGCTAGGCTGCAGGGCTAGGATCAGGATGATGCTGTTAACTGGTTGGTAAGCATGGGAGTGTGTGTTGACTTAAAGGGCTGGTGGAGATCTGTAGCGCACCATCGCATGACTCATTCTGTTTGTTTTAGTGTGTGTGTGTGTGTGTGTGTGTGAGTGTGTGTGAGTGAGTGTGTGTGAAACTGTCAGTGTTCATTTCTGCACGATGTACCAATGCAAGGAATCAATACCGCCCTCCCCTTTTCCCACCCTGTCATCACCATGGCAACCCATTGACTCAAGCCACAGCATGCAGCAATATTTCACCCTTCCCCCCGATCCATCCCCCACTCCGAATCTCTCTCCGTTAACTCCCTCTCGCTCTACTTCTTCTTTCTACCTTCATCTCTCATCGCCTCCATCTCCCTCACTCTTCCTCTCCATCTCCTCCCGCTCCTCTCTAATATCGGTCTTCATGTTATCTGGAGTTGAGAGATCTTTTTCTCATATCAGACATTTTCCCCATCTGCTGTATATCTCCCATTTGCTCTCTGTCGCTCTCTCAGCATAATTTCCCCCTCTCACTCACTCCCTCCCTCACTGCAAAGCTCGCTTACTCCTTGCTTCAGCTCCTTACAGCGAGTCACTCCCTCTCTCCTTCTCTACGCCCCTCCCCCTATCTCTCTCCCCCTTCCTCCATCTCTTCTTGTCTATCGGGCCCGTGGAACAGCATGTGGTATTCTACGGTACATTACATCTTCATTAAAGACCAGAGAACAGCCGATTCAGAGCTTTAATCACAGGTAACATCATATTAACCCCAACCATCCACCCCTATCAAGCTTTTCTCACACCATCCATCCAGGCAATTACAGACAATTCATTTCCACAGCACACAGCAAATTTGTGATCGGAATTTTAACAACCACATGGTTAAATCTAACACTTTCTTTGAAATTATATGTGACCATTTCAAATAGTGTTAAACTAGAATTTTTCAGTGTTGATAAACTAACACCCCCAGAGTGTTGGGTCCCTAACACCGTGGGTGTTGCAAATTCCGACATAAATTAACACTTTATTAGAGCTGATGCTGTAACACTTTCTCAGCGTTAGGGAATAACATATGTAGTGTTAGCATAAAACCTTATTTGCATATTTCCCAGGGTGCCTTTCGAGTGAATGTTAGAGTAGCCCGTCCATGACTGTGTTTGTAAGTGACAGAGACGGGGGCTGCGTTTCAGACACACCCTCCTCCTCTTACCCTCGCCTTATGCCCTTAGGGGAAACCCCGCAACCATCTTTGTCGTTGGTCCAAATGATTAACCAAGCAAGGGAACGTGGCAACGTGAGACCCTCAGCCCCTCGTTTTTTGATTGGGTTTGCGAGTGTACAGTTATGTTCACTCCGGTCAGCTAAAACTTTGAACCAACATTAATATGGGGAAGTCAACATACAAGTGTAAGTACAAACTGATGTAAATCATTTAGAAATTGTGCTACTAATTACGTTTTGTTTGGTTAGCTTTTGGAATCATAACTTTCCCTGACACTTATACATTGTAATTTTCGATTTACCTGATATAAGTAGGATGGCTAACATTCGGTGTCTGCGGATGCGTTGTCTTCTAGCCAAGATATGAAATACAATCATAATTGACTGCGTATAAAGGCACGCGCAACAGTTCCACGATGACTGAAAGCACAACTGTGGTATGAACGAACGACACATTTCCGGGCAAGAGCGGGTACATTTAAAATGAAATCATTCTTCCCTCGCCCCCTCGCCCTGCAAGTGTCAACTCGTCAGGCGTCATGATACGTCATCAGAAGTGTCCACTTAATTTGAGGGGAGAGGGTGTGCCTTTTAAGTGTTTGGAATGCAGCCATGGCTGTTGCATTCATAAATGTTCAGTCCTGAAGCCTTCACCAATTGACTGCCGAAGTGAATGTGTTTGAATTAAAAAGCACAACCTTTATGACGTGCATTCTACATTTCATGAGGCCTTTAGTTATGATCTAGTCTTCCCCCAACATTGTGGTCTGAAAATCCTGGCTCGTGGGCCATATCAGACCAGCAAGTCACAATATGCTGGCTTGTGAAGTAATATTTACTATTGGAATCCGGCCATAACTTTTTATCACCCCACAATCTGCATCCAGAATAACTGCTATGGTGAAGAACTCATCAGACATCAAACCTCAACCATATCAACTGGAACAGCCATTTCAGTATTGGGTGCAATAATCAATCAATCGAATGTATTTATAAAGCCCTTTTTACATCAGCAGATGTCACAAAGTGCTGTACAGAAACCCAGCCTAAAACCCCAAACAGCAAGCGATGTAGAGGTTAGAAGCACAGATGAGTTTAGAATTGAATTAGTTTAGAATTTTGTATTTTATTTATCTTCGATCAAATAAATCAATGCATGCAGAAACATAGATATTAAAACAAACGGTTCAACAAAAAAAACAAAGCATGCTGGGAAATATAATAATGAGGACCCTCCCACGGAAATAAACTCAACACAGTTGAGTAACAACACCACCAAGCGGTGTTGATTCCACTGTGATTCAAATGACTCTTCATCGACTCACTGCAGGCGGCGTCAATTTCAATCCCACTGGTGTTGACCCCACTAGAATCAACACTCGGATATAACACAACACTTTTCACCTCAACACCGAAATGTTGGTGTGCATCAACAGCATAGCAGAGCATTCGATTGCTTCGTAGGTGGCCTCATGCATGCATGCGCGCGCGTACGTGTGTATATCTATGCATGCGCGCGTCTGTGTGTCGACACAACCTCCGCTCCAGCCTATATAACTCCCATAATATCTGTTATCGTTATCATCATCAACAACAGTACATGATGAGCGCAGCAGCAAATTCAATCATTACCAATAGAGACCGCTGAGGGGAATCTATCTGAGGCGAAGCAGTCTTGTCCTTTCCACAGTGTCCGACCGAGTCCCGAGTGGCCCCCTATTCCCTTCATAGTGATGGGCTCTGGTCAAAAGTAGTGAATAAGGGGGCCATTTGGAACGCAGGCTTAGATCGGGCCCCTCAAAGACACTGTTATCTTCACACAGCAGCACTGCCTTGGTCCAGGGAGGGCGGCGGGCAAATCCCTGTCCGCGTGTGTTCAAATCCCCCCTCTGTTCACCTCCATCACAACATTAGCTACAGCTCACATCACTGTTGTTGTGAGGATCAAGGACGTGACATTTCGCTTCTCTCACACCTATTTCAATAAAAGCCAGTCGGTAGAGCAGCGAGTGAAAGGCGGAAAACGGAATCAACAGACAAAACCTGTTCCACCATGTCCATCTGTCTGCAATTCTAGTTGTCCTGTGTGTGCGCTTGTGTGTGTGTGTCTTTTTTTAACTTTAGACAGACAGTGAAGGGATCTGGAGGGTATCTTTAGCCTGTCCCATGTGCATACAGTGAATGAGCAGAGTAGGGATTTCAGGCTCACTCTTTCAGCTGCTCTTATCATTTTCAGTGTGCGGTGTGTGGCTGCCTGGGCTAGTCTCTCTCTCTCTCTCTCTCTCTCTCTCTCTCTCTCTCTCTCTCTCTCTCTCTCTCTCTCTCTCTCTCTCTCTCTCTCTCTCTCTCTCTCTCTCTCTCTCTCTCTCTCTCTCTCTCTCTCTCTCTCTCTCTCTCTCTCTCTCTCTCTCTCTCTCTCTCTCTCTCTCTCTCTCTCTCTCTCTCTCTCTCTCTCTCTCTCTCTCTCTCTCTCTCTCTCTCTCTCTCTCTCTCTCTCAGAATCACGAGAGAGCAGACAGAATCACGAGAGAGAGAAGGCAGAGAGAAAGCGAGAGGAGAGAGTTTCCTGAGAGAGAGAGGACCGAGCGAGAGAACAGAGAGAAAGAGGGGGAGAAGAAAGAGAAAGAACGACAGAGAAAGACGGAGCGAAAATGAGAGAGAATCTGTGCTGACCTTTCACTGAGGCTAGAAGACTAGTTGATGAGCCTGAGATCATTAGTTCTGCCGACAAGGTCTGACACTGTTCACACACATACACACACACACACACACAGCAGGGTGAAGGGGCAGATGGGTAGAAAGCGTACCCCACCATAAAAGCTCTCTGTAATGGCTGCTAACTCAATTTAATATGTCCTGATTAGCTGAAATGTAGCTCTAACCATGTTAACCATGCTGGTTAGGAGGAGTGGAGTACAGGAGAAGGGGTCAGCAAGCACTACCAGGAAACAGCTATCACATGTCCAGTCATCACAATGTCAATAACAAGGGGCAGTGGTATAGGGCCAGGATTTGTTCCTGATCACGACTAGGGGCTTAGTTATACCCAATGACTCAGAGATATTTCCTGTTCAGGTTTAGAGTAAAGAAAAAGCTGACAAACTGTCTCCAGGCGTTACGACAATGGAGTACTTCTCCACCATGAAAGGAGAACTCCACCCTGTGCTCATCTGCTTGGTACTCGTTTCGTTAGTCCACTGTTGGTATAGTCCCAAAAATGTACTGCATGTCAGAAATCAAGTTTTGCATCATCTGATGCTGCGTTTTGCATCATACGGGCCAGATGTCTGTATTTTGAAAGTAGCATATCTTGAAAACTTGATTGCTGACATGGCAAAAATAAACTGGGGCCATATCAGCAATGGACTAATGAAACAAATGCAAAATATCGTTTTTGGATGGAGTCTTTTTTGCAGGTCGACAGATTTTTCACCTAGTCAGCTTGGGATTTGAACTAGTGACCCTTTGGTTACTGTACCAACGCTCTTAACTGCTAGGCTGCCTGCCGCCTGTTGTCTAGTGTACCGCAGGCTGATCAAAAACACCATTCACACTGTCCGTAAATAAAACACACAGTCACACTCTCTCTTAGCTAGGGAGGGAGGGAGGGAGGGAGGGAGGGAGGACAGACATGCAAAGAAAATCTAAATATTGATGTATCATTAGTTGAGTCACTACATTATGTTGTCTGTGTTTCTGCTGCTCAGTAATTAGTGTCAGAGTGTAATTGTGTATCCAGCCAGAACGGAAAGCAGGTGAGCTGAGAAGCATTAGGAGCTGTGTCTGTGTGTTTAGTTGCCAGGTGTGTCTCTGCCTTCCGCTCTGCCTCTCTGTGCTCTGTGACATTTCCATCGCTGCAGGCATCTCTCTCCCTCGACTCCCACCTGTCTGCTTTGTGTTCTCCCCCCCCCCCCCCCTTCTTTTCTCTGCATATCCCGCCACATCGACTCCCCATCTCTTCCCCCGCTCACCCTCCCACTCTGTATCCCACCAGCCACCACATTGTCTCCCCATCTCCAGCCCACGCACTTTTCTCTCTCTCTCTCTCTCTGTTTTGTCAGGCCCTGAGCGGATCACTTCCTAATAACACAGTCCACATTGCTAAAAGGTTACTGGGTAATGGAGTTTCCGTTCTTTAGTTCCTCTCCTCCACCCTCCTCTCCTCTCCCACTCCTTGCCCCACCCCAGCCATGGCTGAGTTAATTAACACAGCGACTCCTCTCCCCCTGTCTCCCCCTCCTCACCCCCACCGCCTGTAAACCCACCCCCAGCCCTGTAGTTAACACTCCAACCCCCTGTCTCCCCTCTCCATAACCCCGGCAGTCCTGTAGCCTGGGGGTCACCCGGTTACTTAACTCTGTAATTACCTCATTAGGCTCGTTAGTATTGGCCGGGGCCTCTGTCTATTCTCTCCTCCTCTGATGGCTTTGTCTACCCCTCCTCTCCCTCCTTTCCCTCATCATCTCCCATCTGCTCCCAAATTTTAGTCTCGTTGGCTTCCTCTCCCCTGCTCTCCCTGCTTTCCTCCACTGTCCTCTCCTCTGAAATGAAAATGTTCCCAGACCCCCTACAGTTTCCCCAGTTCCCTATATCCATGCCTTTCAATGTCATCCTACAGTTCTTGTTCCCAACATCTCCCTCTCCTCTCCCTCTCACTGCATTCCCTCCAGTATACAGTTAATTTTTCACCTTGCTACAGTTCAGGAGTGAGTGAGTGGACTACAAATCTAGACTCTGTCGCGCCACTTAAGTGAGACGGCATCATCCAGGCGTTACCCCAGCTCCTTGCTTCCTCGTAACGTTTTGTCAAACAAGAGTTACTTGTTAGCCAAAATGTTTGCACACAAATATGAAGTCCAGTTATCGTTCCTTCCCGCTGCATGATGAAGTTTGATGTTGATATAAACAGACAGTTTAATAGGTGACTACAAACACAGCAGTGGTGGCAAGGGTACAGGACCCCCCCCCCCCCCCCCCTCACACACACAGCTTCATAGGAGGATACACACTGCCTCATTATTTCAGCTTCTGCACTGTTCCTTACTTCTACATGCCCAATTGAACTCGCTCACATCCTTTAGTCTGAAGGCTCTGCAATGCACACACACACACAACCCCGCTAACCCCAGGTAGCAGTGCAGCCTGAGCTACTCTATAGTAGCTATCTGACCTCACTCTGTACAGTAAATTAAGCAGGAGAAGACGAGAGAGAAGCAATATAAACGACCCCTGTTAGAGTGGATTACATCAATTCAAATAGTGCACTTGCCTGGCATGTTATAGACGTAATGCACAGTGCTCATAGTGCTCAGTCGGCATGCTATAATTAACTGGATAATGCATGTCTATATCGCGGTGAACATGGCATGTTGGAGTGTCTTACATAAACTGTGCTTGGGATGCTGTGGACCTAATGCACAGTGGAAGAAGATTTCCAAAGATGGGTTGGTGACCCTTACGAAGAGGAGGAGGTTTAATAAGAGGGCTGTAGAGGAAGGTGGCGGTAGGATGGAGTTACACACACACACAGTGGTTGTAAAGGGAAGTGGAGGTAGGATAGTTGTTCATAGTTAAGGTGGGTGGTCCGACACGGCACACCGTTCACCGGCAGCCACTACCTATAGCATTAGAAATGAACCACTGTACCATGCATGTCAAACTATAATGGATTCAAAATATATTCAGCTGTCTCGGTCTCCGTCTCCAGAATGACAGCTGAAGATGCAGACTGACTAACTTACTGCAAGCTATCCATCTCCATCTCCACCTCTCCTCCCCCTCGCTCTTCCTCTCCTCTCCTCTCCTCTCCTCTCCTCTCCTCTCCTCTCCTCTCCTCTCCTCTCCTCTCCTCTCCTCTCTCAACTCAAGACAGCAGGCCAAGCACCAGAATGCACGAGCAGCCTTTCAGTCACAAAACAAAGAGAAACTGTACGACCTGTTGTATCAACGTCAAATAGAACAGACATGACGGTTGTCATTCTCTCCCCCTCTGCTCCCCTCTCTTTCGTCTCGTCATGCGCTACCCCCCCTGTGCGCTACCCCCCGTGCAGTATTTGGGGGGTGGGTGGGATAGATGTAAGAGCGTTTTTATCAACATGGGATTTTTAACAGTACTGTCAAATAGAATAGACGCCGAGGTTGCCATTCTCTGTCTCGCTCGCTCTTTCATCATTATCTCATATATATATATATATATATATCCCCTCGTCCTGTGTTGCCCCCCCCCTGCCGCCCTCTGTCTCCTCCTGGGTGGCTGGTATAATGGGACTGGCACAGTAGGTGGGATTAAATTAGCACCCGTGTATAGGGATTATGCACACTATACAACTGATCCCCTCCTCCGCCACCTAATCCAAGCCTAATGAATATATCATGGCTGACAAGTACACAGACAGACACTTGGAAGGAACATATCATGGCTCTCACACACACACACACTGACAGGAGCAAAGTGGCCCTCTTACCCTCCTCCTGTAGTCATAGGATACAGACAGAGGAAGAGCGAGAGACACTAGGATGTAGTGTGCATACTACAATCACAAGACTGGACGTTACTCGCTTATTTATGGAGTTAGATTTTTCTAATTCAATGAGAATGTGAGCTATATCCATTCCACTTGTTCCTACTTTTAGGTTCAATGGAATGTGAGACGAGAAAGTCTGGCAACGTGAGACTACAGTAGGTTCAATAAAACAAGAGACGACAAGCTACTTAACTTAAATTGAAATTCGTGATGATTCGACACCGTGGCGAACGAGAATAATTTGTGCCAGTCATTTCATAGGTCAGTCATTCAATGATTCTTTGAACGAGAATCATTTGTGCCAGTCATTTCATAGGTCAGTCATTCAATGATTCTTTGAACGAGAATCATTTGTGCCAGTCATTTCATAGGTCAGTCATTCAATGATTCTTTGAACGAGAATCATTTGTGCCAGTCATTTCATAGGTCAGTCATTCAATGCCAAGCAGTCATGTTCCATACATTACACTGTTCCCATCTCCCAGTGAGCTCCAGACAGCCAAGTCCCCTAGCTTGTCTCTCAGAGCCTCAGCACAACCCACAGATCTGGGATCAGTTTAGTATTTTACATTATAGTGAATACGAGGGGGTACCTGATCCTAGAACAGCTCTGCCACTGAAACTTTTACAACCCACTAGTGTACAATCAAACACATGTATTGATACAGCCCTATTTTACATCCGCAGAAGTCACAAAATGCTTATACGCTTCCCTTCTTCGTGCCACTTGAATCATCGACATGACAATAGGGACGTCCTTCGTCTCTGCCTGCCAGCAGTAATATATTCTGATAGTCAGTATTATGCATAGTACAGTATACTTGTGTAGAGTACAAGATGTGTAGGCGTCAGACAGACACAGTGAAGGATTGAGGAGTTGTGTAAATACCAATAAGACGGAAGTCATTTGTTACGTGCTGGCATGTAATGTAGTCATGAGACACACACACACACACACTTCTAAAACGTCTTTACTTTGACGATGTGACACACACACCCACTCTCTCTCACACGCATGCACAAACACAGACACACACTTCCTCTACAGTTAACAGACCTCGTCATCCACCCACAGTGCAGACTGTCCGGGACAGAGGGGCGATTTAGGCTAATTTTAGTCAGAGATGTGCCCATAAAGCCTCTTTGATTGGAGTGGTGTGTGGTGAAAGGGATAGGAGGAAGAGGGGAATTCTTACGATGACTCACAGACAAAGACATACTTTTCTCGGAGTGACAGAGCCAGAGAGAGAGGGATGAAGGGTCAGGGTCTCAGAAAGACAGAGAGAAGGGCAGACGGGGGAAGACAGTTTCTCTTCAGGTCTCCCCTCGTTTTATCGTTCTCGTCTCCACTTCTCTTCTGCCATCTGATCTCTTATCTCTGTGGTTCTCTCTCTCCGTTACGCATTCTGTCTGTTTCTTGTTTTCCTCTTTTTTTTTGTTCTGAAACCATTTCCTTTTCTAAGGCTACAGGATCTCTGTTTATGCGGAGACTCCAATTCTAATCTTGTTTTGGGTTGGTTTGAGCGTGTGTGTGTGTGTGTGTGTGTGTACAGTGCCTTCAGAAAGAATCCACACGCCTTGACTTTTTCCACATTTAGCTGTGTTTCAACATGAATCTAAAACGGATTACATTGAGATTGTGTCACTGGCCTATATATACACACACACACACACACACACCGTCAAAGTGGAATTATGTTTCATCTCTGTACCTCACACATACAATGATCTGTACGATCCCTCAGTCGAGCAGTGAATTTCAAGCGCAGATTCAACCACAAAGACCAGGGAGGTTTTCCAACGCCTTGCTAAAAAAAAAAAGCAGACATTGAATATCCCTTTGAGCCGCTCAGGGATTTCACCATGAGGCCAATGATGACTTAAAAACAGTTACAGAGTTGAATGGCTGTGATAGGAGAAAACTGAGGATGGATCAACAACATTGTAGTTACTCTACAGTACTAACCTAATTGACAGAGTGAATAGAGGAAAGCCTGTACAGAATACAAATATTGAAAACACATGCATCCTGTTTGCAATAAGGCACTAAAGTAAAACGTCAAAAAATGTGTTAAAGAAGTGAACTTTGTCCTGAATACAGTGTTAAGTTTGGGGCAAATCCAACACGACACATCACTGAGTACCACTCTTCATATTTTCAAGCATTTTGGTGGCTGCATCATGTTCTGGGTATGCTTGTCATCAGCAAGGACTGGGGAGTTTTTTTTTTAGATTCAAAATAAATGGAATAGAGCTAAGCCTAGGCAAAATCCTAGAGGAAAATCTGGCTCAGTCTGCTTTCCAACAGACACCGGGAAACAAATGAACCTTTCAGCAAGACAATAACCTAAAATACAAGGCCAAATATACACTGGAGTTGCTTACCAAGATGACATTGAAATGTTCCTGAGTGGCCTAGTTACAGATTTGAATAAAATAGGAATGAAGATTTATGCAAAGACAATGAAAATGTCTGTCTAGCAATGAGCAATAACCAACTTACCCTGATTAAGACAGCTTGTTTTGTCGAAACGATGGTTATTAGGTTATTAAATGATTGCCTCGGAGCTCCTAGAGTGTGCTGCTCTCCTGTTCCTTTTCAAGTGTTCTTCTCCGCTAGCCAGCACCTTTGCCTAAACAGGCGTGCATTTCTTTCGCCTCTAGATCAATAACCAACTCGACGTGGCTTGAAGAATTTTTAAAAGAATGTGCTAACATTGTACAATCCCAGTTGTGCAAAGCTCTTAGAGACTTACCCAGAAAGCTTCACGGCTGTAAATCACTGCCAAAAGGTGATTCTAACAATGAGATGTGACATTTACATGTTTTGACTTTGTCATTATGGGGTATTGTGTGCAGATGGGTCAGGAAAACAATCAACGGGATCAATTTTGAATTCAGGCTGTAACACAACAAAATGTGGAACAAGTCGAGGGGAATTGAATACTTTTTGAAGGTGCTGTATATGCAAATGACAATTACAGACGGAGACTCTGACTTCTGGTATGATCCTAGAAGGGTTGGATGGGAGCCATCTCTGTCTGGAGTTAGAACGTGTTCTGCAGAATAGGATAGAATTTCTCTGGGTCAGGGTTTAGGCACAGTCCAACAGTCTCGTTTCTGTGGGAAGCGAGAAGGTTGTCTTTGACGTCAAAGTTGGGGAGCGGAGTGAGAATAACAGAATGAGGTAGGTAGAACAGAGCCAGACAGCCCCTCATTTGCTCCATGCGCTGTGTATAAAGAACTGTGTAACTGTATCACAATGCTATTCAGCTGAAGCATCCAGTTGGGTGAATACATCTGGTTTGTGCTTTCCCTGTCTCCGCCTGGGTCTGCAGCTGAGAAGAACCTAACGATATAATTTGGTAGAATAAATACAGGATTCGTGCATTTCCCGGCTTCAATCGAACGCGAGGCTCTCTCATTGACACCCACTGTGCTCTGTAAATGACTTGATTGTTTGAAGTAAGGCATACTAGGCATTATTTTCTCTTATGACTTCAATTTAGTAGTCATAACGCTTGATGAGGTTCCTGTTGAATGGTTAAACGGGTCTTTCCTGTGTTTTTCAAGGGTTGTTACCCTCTTTCGCACACACACACACACGCACGCACTGACACATGCGAGCGAAAGGGGTGCCACTGACAGAGATTTAATAAAGTAATCCACTCAAATGAATGACATAAAATCTCCATATTTGCCAGCAGTGTTAATCTTGAACCCTATCTCTAAAATCAGTTTTCCAGATGGCACCCTATTCCCAATTTAGTGCACTACCTTTGAGCAAGGTCCTACCCTATGGACCCTGGTCAAAAGTAGTGCACTAAACAGGGAATAGGGTGCCATTTGGGACCTAGCCTACGGTTCAATTGTATAATTGGGTTCATTTTATTGGCCTTTGTGTCAGCGTTTCTGTAATGTCCAATAATAATCTCAAGTAGACATTATTCTGATTAAGGCCTGGAGTGGAAGGCTTTGGGTTGGTTGCTACCCGACTATGCATGAATACAGACATGACATGTGAAACCACACTTGGCGCAGAAACGAAGGGAGAAAGAGATGGAAGGAGGGAGGTGAGAAAATCCGGTAAGAGGGGAATGGATTCCAAATGTGTCAGGTCTCCTCTAGATGTGTCAGGTCTCCTCTAGATGTGTAAGGATATAGAACAGGGTTGGTAAGTGATGACTGGCGTTTGGTGGTGTTGTAGTAGAGGTGGTAGAGGCAGTAGTGGTAGAGGCAGTAGTGGTAGTGGTAGAGGTAGTAGTGACAGTAGTAGTGACAGTAGTTGTAGTAGAGGTAGTAGTGACAGTAGTAGTAGTTGTAGTAGTGACAGTAGTAGTTGTAGTAGTGACAGTAGTAGTTGTAGTAGTGACAGTAGTAGTAGTAGTCGTAGTAGTAGTGCTTCATAGAGTACGGGTCTAAACACAGACCTACAATCTCCACTGTCTTGTTTCATCACTGGGAACTGAACTGATGTTGACAACAGCCCCAGATCTCTCCCCTTCTTAAAACCACCTTTTTTTGTCCTTTATTATATATTCATGCATTATTATTTACATTTCTAAATAAAGTATCTATCGTGTGCTATTCTATTTCATTATAAAATGCCCCACTTCTCTCTATAGATTCAGGCGCCCTTTTCCCTTCCTTCTCCTCTCCTCTTCTCACTCCCTTCCACCTTCCCCTTCCCTCCCAGTAGGTTTCATAATCATGTCCCCTGCCTTTCAATCACTCCTTGTCTGACCCTTCACTCTTTAAATCATAGTAACATATTCTAGACTCCACCCCGACACATCTGCCTGATCCCCCACTTGACACACACCATGTCACTTAGTCTAGCTCCATCTGCAGAATCTAAATCACACAGGCTTCCTTCATCACACAGACACACACACCGCAGGGCAACCAGGGAGAAACCATCAACCCTTACGGCAGCCTCTCTTTAGCTCAGCAGTGTGCTAAAACGACAAACACAGAGGACCAGAGTCACTAAAAGTGAACCTGTCTGTGCATAGTTTACACCTGTAAGTCCCAGTGGGGAATACACTAAAAGACTAAGAAAAAAGCTGTACAATTAACAGAGAAGCTAAAATATGAAACAGAAATGGCTTCGTCACAAATGGCCCACTTTTCCTCATGGACACTGGTCAAAAGTGTGTTGTAGTGTGTTTAGTGTGTTGCAGTAAATAGGAATAGGGTAGCATTTGGGAGGCAGCCTTTATTTACACCTTACCTTGATCACTTTCCATCTCTTAACCCGTGTTGTATCTTTAATGTTGTATTCCCTTTGAAAATAGCAGGTAAAGACTTTGAGCAATGGTGACCCGTCATTCATTCAAGGCAGGTGGAGCTGACGGGTGTAGTCGTGTATTTGGACAGCTGGTGTGTGTAGTCGTGTATTTGGACAGCTGGTGTGTGTAGTCGTGTATTTGGGCCAGTTGATTTGTGTAGTTGTGTATTTGGGCCAGCTGATGTGTGTAGTCGTGTATTGGGGCAGCTGATGTGTGTAGTTGTGTATTGGGGCAGCTGATGTGTGTAGTTGTGTATTGGAGCAGCTGATGTGTGTAGTCGTGTATTGGGGCAGCTGATGTGTGTAGTCGTGTATTTGGGGCAGCTGATGTGTGTAGTCGTGTATTGGGGCAGCTGATGTGTGTAGTCGTGTATTGGGGCAGCTGATGTGTGTAGTCGTGTATTGGGGCAGCTGATGTGTGTAGTCGTGTATTTGGGGCAGCTGATGTGTGTAGTCGTGTATTTGGGGCAGCTGATGTGTGTAGTCGTGTATTTGGGGCAGCTGATGTGTGTAGTCGTGTATTTGGGGCAGCTGATGTGTGTAGTCGTGTATTTGGGGCAGCTGATGTGTGTAGTCGTGTATTTGGGGCAGCTGATGTGTGTAGTCGTGTATTTGGGGCAGCTGATGTGTGTAGTCGTGTATTTGGGGCAGCTGATGTGTGTAGTCGTGTATTTGGGGCAGCTGATGTGTGTAGTCGTGTATTTGGGGCAGCTGATGTGTGTAGTCGTGTATTTGGGGCAGCTGATGTGTGTAGTCGTGTATTTGGGGCAGCTGATGTGTGTAGTCGTGTATTTGGGGCAGCTGATGTGTGTAGTCGTGTATTTGGGGCAGCTGATGTGTGTAGTCGTGTATTTGGGGCAGCTGATGTGTGTAGTCGTGTATTTGGGGCAGCTGATGTGTGTAGTCGTGTATTTGGGGCAGCTGATGTGTGTAGCCGTGTATTTGGGGCAGCTGATGTGTGTAGTCGTGTATTTGGGTGGCTGCAGTGGCTGGCAGTAGGGCCTGAGGCAAAATAACAGGTGGCTTTGGAGCATCTAGCTAGGGTAAAACTGTAGAGCATTTAGCTAGCGTAAAAACACCAGTGTGGAGAATCTAAATTAGCTAGGATAACACTAACGCTGCACAACACTGCACTTCAATAGCTAGCATAAATAACACTGCTCTCCCCAGTGAGCTCTCCTGCTTGGCAGATTGTGAGCACACAGCCCACCTTCCCTAACACAATGACATCTCTCCGGTTTAACAAGAGAAGAGCATAGTTCAGTATCATGAATATGGCCAACACCATTGTCATTACAAAAAAACTGAATAGTGCACAGAAATATATGTAAACAAGACAAGAACGTGAACAAACGATGCTCCCGAGACTCGCCTCTCTAGTTCTCTAACATATTGATCTATACGTCATTGTGCATATCATCTGTTTTTCTATCCCTTTTTTTCCTATTTTTTCCTTGCTGCCATCTTTACAGCCAATCTTCCCTGTGACCTTGTTTCTCTCTCCTGTTGATCCCTCCTTCTCGCTCTCTTTTCTCTCTCTCGTCAAACAATCCCTCCCTCCCTCCCTCGCTCCATCCATCACCACCTCTCTCTTTCTCTTGCTCTCCCCCCTTCCCCCCCTCTATTTCTCCCTGCCCTCTCTTAAATCACTCTATCCATCCATCCCTCTGTTAGAACAGCTCAATTAAATGCTGGCTGGCATCAGAGAGAAGGAGATTACATTCTGCTCCGGTATAGCTAGCCCAGGGTAATCATACACTGTACTATACAGCTGTTTGTGTGTGTGTGTGTGTGTGTGTGACGGCTACGTGTGTGTGTTTGTGTTACTATATGAAAGAAAGTAAGTAAGAGCAACTCTGTTTCTCTCTGGCTGTTACAGCAGCTCGGTCTAGGATTGCCAAACAGCCGGCAGTAGCAATACACTGATTATTGCATTAAACAGTTTGAAAATACAACCAGTAGCTGCAGGAGCATGGAGCAGTCTCCTGAGCATTTCGCCTCAGAGAGCGCGCGCATACACACACACACACACACACACACACGCAAGCAATGACACACACACACACACGCAAGCAATGACACACACACCTCCCTGCCTATATCTTGATCCATATTGTGCGCTGTCCCGATGGTAACAAGTCATTGTCAGCCGCCGAGCAGTGTCCCCAGTACTGTCCTCATCTCATCTGGGACAGGCTGGAGGTTATTGAGGCATGGCGAGAGGGAGGGGGGTGGAGAGAGAGAGGGGTGAACGAAAGAGAGGGAAGAAGGGGAGAGGGAAGAGAGATGGAGGGGGGAGAGGAGGACAGGGGGAAGAGAGTGGAGGCAGAGATAGGGAGTGTTTCCTCACGACTCGACATGACAGCGCTCACACCCAGGAGACTAAAGAAGAGACAGCATTTAGTATAGACTGCCTGTTATGTGTTCTATGGCCTCTCATCTGCCTAATGGAGATGTGAGAGCTGGTTGCCATGTTTGGCACATCGCCAGATGTTTGCATCCGTTCACAGGCACACCTGTACAGTCTGTTGTATTGGGAGAGATGCCCGACTGCCACACCCATATTTTCCATTCCAATGTCTCTCTCTTTCTCTCTTCTCTCCTTCCCCTCCCTCTCTCTCTGTCCCATCAGACAGTACTGTAGTTCGTTAAAGGTAGCAAAAGGGAAGGATACAGGGGCTCCCCATAGGAGCACCAACCCAGATAACATCCTATTCCCAGAGAAAGAGAGTGAGGGAGAGGAGAGAGAGAGAGAGAGAGTCTCTGCAGTAGGACAGCCAGGACAGGAGAACCTGTATTCACAAGGCAGGCGTGCTGATTGACCAGGTCCTTCCTGTCCATATGATATTATTTATGGAAGTGCAAAACGGATCCTAGATCAGGAGAGCTACCTGCCACAGATTAGACCTCCATCCTCCCGACCACTAGCCTGGTCCCAGATCTATTTGTTCTGAATACCAACTCGTATGGTCATTGTCATGCCATGAACTAGACTGGTCCCAGATGTGTTAGTGCTGCATAGCCAACTCCCATAGGAACACACACAGATCTGGGACCAGCATGCTACCAGACGAGTGAAAATACCATTACAGCACAACGCAATCACAGCCATGCTTAACAACATCAAACCAGTGAGATATAGGAGAGGCTGGGGGAGGGGAGGACAACAGCGGGGGGATAGTGGGAAAATATGGCCAAAGTAGCAAGGTAGAGAAAGATCTAAGTCAAAAACAGAAAAAATAATAGGCTAAAAATACTAATTAATTAGAACAAATGTGTAGAGGTATGCACTGTCAAAAGTGCAGGACACAAGTGAAAATAACTGCTAAAATGGCTCACATAGCAAATACTGAGCAAAATAACCCACACTTATTTTCAATGTAAAAAAAAAAGAAAACGTGCAATCACTTATTTTTAATTTGTATCGTATCACACAATCCTCCAGATGTCAAATAAAATCTATATTTACGCAGGTTATCGAAGCATCCGACGACAATATGATTTCCTCCGAGGCTCTACAACAGCATTGCATTGAATTTGAATAGCTGAGCCAGACCCTGTTGCATGCTACATGCTATCTGAGTGTGTACCCAGCAAAATGTACTAATGACATGCAATAATACTCTTTCCCTATAACATCCATTCAAACTATTCAACGAGATGTCTTCTTCAATGCACTTTCATTTCGAATTCATTAAAAGTCAACCACAAAAAGGAGATGCTTCGGTACAAAACCTACAGCCACCTCTACTACAACATCGAGAGAAATTATGAGAAGCACATTTGCTCATTTTAACAATAATCTCAACAGAAATCTTGAAATATTCATAGTTTGATCGTTTTATCCAATGACATCACCACTAATATTGCCCTCCAGACACTACTAATATAGTCACAGCGACACATGACATGACTCTTCTAGAAATGTGACTCAAATTCATCTCTCCACCTCAGCCCCTTCAGACAGGCTAGTAAAGACTACCATCTTGTAAAATGTGGGATTGTAATTGCAGATGTGACCCAGGTGTGATGAAGACATCATCCGGCCACCTCTCCTCCACCCAGCCAGCGTTCTAATTAACCCCGCTCTCATCTTGTATTTTTGAACGGCTGTGTTCTTCTCTTACCTCCACAGGTTTAAACGACGGCCTGGGGAGTGTTGATCCTTCTTTTCCTCTGGCAACTCCTTGTCCTCCCTTTTTTCTTCCTAGTTCTTCCTTTTCTTCTTCTTCTATCAAATTGATTGTGCCCTCTCCTCTCGCTGTTCTGATGCTGCAGTGATTCAAAAACACACCCTCTCTCCCTCTCTCTCAGCCGCTCTCTCTGCCTCCCTCGCTCTCATTGGCTGCCTGCTAGAGGTGA
Organism: Oncorhynchus clarkii lewisi; assembly: GCF_045791955.1. NCBI lineage: Eukaryota > Metazoa > Chordata > Actinopteri > Salmoniformes > Salmonidae > Oncorhynchus > Oncorhynchus clarkii. The sequence goes on along the minus strand of NC_092162.1, from coordinate 38,434,507 downwards.
GGTGACATCACCCTTCTTCTCCTCTGCCTCTCCCCTCATCCCTCCCTCTTCTTCTCCTGCCTCGCTCTATTCGCTCACTCTTGTTGGATTCTGACCATTTCTTTATTGTCTTCTTCCCCCCCATCGTTCCCTCCCTCCCTCTCTCCATTCCCTCCGTGCACCCCTCCTCCTCCCTACATCCATCCTCTCCTCCTTTCTCTTCTCCGCTGCTGGCCGTATGCATGCAGTCTTTCCAGCTGGATTAGTCTTGCCAGGTTCCAGCAGCCAGCCAATCTGCTCTGCTGCCAGATAGCAGCTCTCTCTCCTTTTCCTATACGCAGCCATGCAGATCAGCTCTAGCAGGCATAACAATACACTTATTAGCATAGTGGTATAGCCTATGGCCCTACCCACTCTGCTCTACATCTCATTCCTTGCTCATGTCCAGAATGGTACACTATTTCCTACATAGTGCCCTACTTTTGGCCATAGCCCATACGGAATAGGGTACCATTTGAGACGCATACTGTGCCTGTAGGATACGCTCCCTAATTGCAGACGGACACACCCATATGGCCCTGGTCAATAGTAGTCCACTACATAGGGAATAGTGTGTCATTTTGGACGCATCCTGCGTCTCTCTCTCTCTCTCTCTCTCTCTGTCTCGCTTCCTCACCATGCTCTGTCTAATAGCCCTATACATGTGCTTTAAAGGAACAGCCAAATGACCCTTGATATTAATAACGTCTAATGGATTCTGGCTTCTGTCGCTACTAAAAAGGCATCTATTGCAAACTCCTGGTTCAGGAGAATCATTCTACAGCGTGTAGGAAGTCTAGCTCAGACAGATCAATATGGATAATGTCTCTCTTATCTCTGCTCATTTCACTGATAAACAGAGTACTCTCTTCTTCCTACTGGACGTATGGCTGTAGATGTAATCAGGAAAGACCCCTCTCCGTCTCTCTTCCTCACCATGCTCTGTCTAATAGCCCTATGCAGGTGCTTTAATGGGACAGCCAAATGACCCTTTATGTTAATAACGTCTACCATGGTCAACTGAGCCCATGTTTCCCTTACAATTAACGGATTCTGAGACACCTACTGCTGCTAAGACACCTACTGCACACTATCTATTGGGTTTTCAATTGATAAAGCGATCAAAAGGAAACGGAGTCAGTGTCAGACAACGTTGTTGTGTTATGAAACGTAATTCTATGTGGAGAAAAATGTGTTGTCTGTGATCTGTGACTAGGAGGTGTGGCTGAGGGGCGGAGCTGGGAAATGCCATGTTTTTTTATTTATTTTTATTATCATTTATTTATTTATTACCTTTATTTAACTAGGCAAGTCAGTTAAGAACAAATTCTTATTTTCAATGATGGCCTAAGAACAGAATGTTGATTGGGGGATAATAACTCTGAGAACTGCTGATTGGGGGATAATGAGGAAGTGGCTCAGGAAGCCTATCTGTGTCGTGACATGATAACAGACAGGCAGAGGGGTGATAACAGTAATACAACCCCGGGGGAATATGGTACTCAATGTCTTAGGGTGGTCTGGTATGACTGTACATAACTGATCCTAATTCTCCATGATCCTGAAAACTGTGAAGGGAGAGAGCGAGTTGGCTGTATTCTCTGATAAGGGGTCTTTGTGACCAAAATCTAAGTTTATCTAAGTGGGCAAAGACGCATTTCTGTAGTTTCTTTGTGCAGCCGTCAGGAGATACCAGTGATACAACACCGGGAGACTTAAAGAGTGACTCTTGATACTTGCTGTGATCTGGAGTCTGGGCTGATCAGGACTGGGCAGAACAAACTGGCTTTCACTGATCCTCACACTTATCTTTTCTGATGGTCTTGTGAATTGTGTCTGCAACCTGAACTTTCTTTGAAGCACTGTCTACTCCTCTCCTTCATATTGGTCCTGAGAACTGTGGAGAGAGGTGGAGACAGAGAGCAAGAGAGAGAGAGAGACTGAGTGACAGAGACAGAGACGGAAAGAGATAATGCCATCAGTGTGCAATATTCATGTAACCACACAGAGATTTGAGGATGACGATATTGTCCAGTCCCATTGAGCTCCATGTTATTCCACTGTGGCACTGATGCCAGTCCAGTCTGAGTGCCAGGCTTCCCATCTGCCAATATACCCAGTCCCATAGGAAGTGGCAGACAAAGGAGGAAGAAGACAACGGACCCAGCGGAGGAGCATGGCAGAGGTGATTGATTACAGTGAGAACACAGATCATGTACGACAGAACCCCAGAGGTTACACAGCCATATTTAGAGATCTGAGGGGAGGCCGGGCTTATGAAAGCCTGGAGACACAGTAGGCCTGAGGCAAGACATGAGGATGGGACAAGGGCTAAGGCTGAAACCTTTGTAGAATTACAGAATACAAAATGCATTATCCGTCAATGGTTTCTGTTTTTTATTTCTAAAACCCCGGCAGATAGCTAGCTGCAGAGCAGGGGTGGAATTAAGTTTGTGATAGATTAGGCACTAAGGATATTGAGGGAAATGACCTAGCACTATTTGTTGGCACAAATGTGAAACTTCAAGTCAGCAGCGAGAGTTGCGATAAGAGTTTTTTTTTGTACAGTTCATTTACACAGACGTTTAATCTGAACATTCTCTGTTAAGACCCTGTTGTGAAAATACACAAATATGTAATAATGGAACGTTGGTAATGTTTAGAGAGGCAGCCCAGCGGTTCATTCAGTGGTTCAGGAGAATCATTCCACAGCGTGTAGGAAGTCTAGCTGAGACAGATCAATATGGATAATGTCTCTCTGCTCATTTCATTGATAAACAGAATACTTCTCTTCTTCCTCCTGGACGTATGGCTCTAGATTTAATCAGGAAAGACCCTTTGAGGTCCATTTCCAGCACAACTCGACCGATAGAGGGAGAGAGCTAATCGAGAAAACACCAAGAGTAATACCTTTTCGTTATCAGATTTTTACTTTGCCTTTTATCAAACTGTAGCCTACTTTCACAAGTTCTTATCTACACTGAACAAAAATATTGTAAAGTGTTGATCCCGTGTTTCATGAGCAGAAATAAATGATCCCAGAAATGTTCCATACGCACAAAAAACGTATCTCTCAAATGTTGTGCACAAATTTGTTTACATCCCTGTTAGTGAGCATTTCTCCTTTGCCAAGATAATCCATCATCCTGACAGGTGTGGCATATCAAGTGGCTGATTAAACAGCATGATCAATACACATGTGCACCTTGTGCTGGGGAAAATAAAAGGCCACTAAAATGTGCAGTTTTGTGACACAACAAAATGCCACAGATGTCTCAAGTTTTGAGGGAACGTGCAATTGGTGTGCTGACTGCTGGAATGTCCACCAGAGCTGTTGCCAGAGAATTTAATGCTCAGTTCTCTACCATAAGCCACCTCCAATGTCGTTTTAGAGAATTTGGCAGTACGTCCAACCAGCCTCACAACAGAAAGACCACTAACGATTTTCGTTGGTGGAAGGAGAGGACCAAAGTGCAGCGAATACACGAACAAAACAACAAAACGATAAACGAACAGTTCTGACAGGTGCAACAAACACTAACCAGAAAATAGTCACCCACCACTCAAAATGGGAAAACAGGCTACCTAAATATGGCTCTCAATCAGAGACACCAAAAAACAGCTGCCTCTGATTGAGAACCATACCAGGCCAAACACATAGAAAAAGAAAACCTAGACCTACAACATAGAATACCCACCCACATCACACCCTGACCAAACTAAAAATAGAAACCGTCAAAGCAATCTACCGTCAGGGCGTGACAACCACGCGTAACAATACCAGCCCAGGACCTTCAAATCCGGTTTCTTCACCTGCAGGATTGTCTGAGACCAGCCACTGCAACTGTGGGTTTGAACAACCGAAGGATTCCTGCTCAAACTGTCAGGAACCGTCTCATCTGCGCGCTCATTATCCACACCAGGGTCTTGACCTGACTGCAGTTCGGAGTCGTAACCGACTTCAGTAGGCAAATACTCACCTTCAATGTCCACTGACACGCTGGAGAAGTCTGCTCTTCACGGGTGAATGCCGGTTTCAACTGTACCTGTAGATGGCAGATGGCGTTGTGGGTCAAGCGGTTTGCTGATGTCAACGTTGTGAACAGAGTGCCCCATGGTGGTGGTGGCGTTATGGTATGGGCAGATAAGCTACGGACAATGAATACAATTGCATTTTATCAATGGCAATTTGAATGCACAGCAATACTGTGACGAGATCCTGAGGCCCATTGTCATGCCATTCATCCACAGCAATCACCTCATATTTCAGCATGATAATGCACGGTCCCATGTTGCAAGGATCCGTAGACAATTCCTGGAAGCTGAAAATGTCCCAGTTCTTCCGTGACCTACATACTCATGTCCCCCATTGAGCATGTTTGGGAAGCTCTGGATCGACATGTACGATAGCATGTTCCAGTTTCCGCTGATATCCAGCAACTTCGCACAGCCATTTGAAGAGGAGTAGGACAACATTCCACAGGCCACAATCAACAGCCTGATCAACTTTATGCGAAGGAGATGTGTCGAGCTACATGAGACAATTGGTCACACCAGATATTGACTGGTTTTCTGATCCACGCCCCTACCTTTTTTTTTAAAGGTATCTGTGACCGACAGAAGCACATCTGTATTCCCAGTCATTTGAAATCCTTAGATTAGGGCCTAATGAATTTATTTCAATTGACTGATTTCCTTATATGAATTGTAACCCAGTAAAACCGTTGAAATTGTTGCATGTGGTGTTAATATTTGTGTTCAGTGTACATAGCGCCTGTTATTCCACCTGGCTGTCACACAATGCCTCTCATGCTATTATGGTGAGCTAATTTTCTTCTGTTTTAATCCATTTATCTGATTATCTTCACCTGACCTCATTTACACCCCTTCTTTCCTACTCTCTTTCTTACCCTCCGTCTCTCTTCCTCCTGGAGAGTAAGGATGAGTCAGCTAGCAGAAGAAGGGAAATGTTGATGAAGGAAAGAGGAGAAGGGAGGAACGTAGGGAGAGAGGGAGAGAAGGAAAGAGGGAGTGGGGAAGCAGGATGAATGAACAACTTTCAGTCGAGGGTTGCATGAAAAAGGGACGCTGTCAGCAGAATAAGGAGAGAGAGAAAGAAAGCGAATTCCATCAGCTTAAAGAGCAAATGAGACCAACAAAGGTATTGACTAAAACAGAAAGGATACGTTGGCATTGAGAGACAGGAAGAGACAGTAAGAGACAGACAGGGAGTTTGATCGACAAAGTGATGGAGAAAAGGAGTAGAGGGAGAGTATTATGGAAAGTGTGATGGAGGGAGGGAGTGTGTGTGTGTGTGTGGTTTTAGAGAGACAGCAAGACTAGCCTAAATCGCAACTTTAGATGTTTGTACTTAACTCAATTCTAACTTCAGGTGTTGATGCTTAACTCTGACTTCCGTCGATCATGCACTGAGATCAATCAGAGATTTGAATGAAAAGCAGTTCAGCAAGTTAGGATTCCAGCCAGAGAAAAATAGAAAGAGTGTAAGAGTGCCATGAGGGAGAGAGGGGGGGTGAGAGAGAGGGAGTTGAGAGAGAGAGAGAAAGACAGTGTGTGCGTGTTATACTGATTTCACATAGGATTTACAGTATTTTGCCTGCAAATAGTACTGAGTAAAGGGTCTGAATACTTATGTAAATATGATTCTTTTTTTTTTTTTACACACATTTGCAAACATTTCTAAAAACCTGTTTTTGCTTTGTCATTATGGGGTATTGTTTGTAAATTGATGAGGGAAAAACCATTTGAATCCATTTTAGAATAAGGCTGTAACGTAACAAAATGTGTTAAAGGTCAAGGGGTCTGTATACTGTATACCAATAAACTGGTCTGCACCGCACCACCCCTAGTGATTCAGGGCTAATCTCTATCCCCATCCAGCTAATTACAAGCGACTGGCTAAACGAAAAGACAAAAGCTTTTACCTCTGAGATGTTAGTCCATTTCCCGGTGCTTGACATATAGGCTCAGTCAAGATAGCATGAAGTAAAAAGACTGCACCGTTTTCCAACCCGAATCTCCTCATTGCCCCCAGAAATATTAGGCTATTGTTTATATGTGTATTACACTCTATGTTGAGGTACAAATTGGAGTATAATGCTGTATGGATGTCAACCCCAATACATGTCCATGCCATAATTACCAATCAGCTGCATTACAGTTAAAAACTACTTTCCCTACCACCATCAATTTCTATATGCTAGCTATGCTACCAGCTTAAAAAAGACTGAATCTGACATCTGCAGTGGCCCTACGGCATTTACTGTGATCCGGCCTCGGTAGAACTCAGGACATGATTTCTTCTTGCACTTCGTGGAGCAGAGCAGAGCTGTTGTGAAGGAAGTGTGTTTATACAGGACCTCCCGTCCCCACCTATCGTCAACCAATCATGTCAATGCAGAGCATTACAGAGCCATCCGCATTGTTACACAATTTGGGAGGCACACGGCTGTCTGGTATGGTTGGGTATGGAGCTCCATTTAGCCTCTGCAAACCTTCGGACAGCATTGAAATCCCTACACAAGGTATCATAAATATATTATTTTTATTTGTGAACTTTCTCTGATAGACTTTCATCAAAATTCCCCATGTTTGTTATCAAGGAAGTGAGTTTGTGTCTATACAGGATGTACCGCCCCAACATACTGTCAACCAATTATGTCAATACGGAGCTATACTGAGCCCTCCGCATTGTTACAAAATTTGGGAGGTGCACGGCGATGTGGTACAGAGCTTGATTTGGCCTTCGCAAGCCTCTGGAGGCTCCGCAATTGCATCACACCCTCTGTATGGAGCCTCCGGAGCGCATTACCAAATCAAGCATAAATTGGCTTTAACAATGCAGAGGGCTCTGCATAGCTCTGCATTGACATGATTGGTTGCCCGGTGCAGACAAATGTATTGGATGCGTATGACAACTCCCTGAAGCACCAGAAGTATGAATGCTCTGACTTCTGCCGAGGCCGCATCACAGTCAATTCTGTACAGCCACTGCAGACATCGGATTGACCATGCAGAGCCTTTTAAAGCCATTGGCATCACTTTACTGAAATGATTGCCATGAGGAAGAAAAGGTATTTTGGCAGAAATATAAGATACCTCTGTAACGGCTTTCCTCCTCCTCTTCTGAGGAGGAGTAGCGAGAAGGATCGGAGGACCAAATCGGAGGACGTTCATTTACAGACATAAACTGAACACTACAAAACAATAAACGTGAAACGAACAAAACCGAAACAGTACCGTGTGGCAACAAACACACACGGAAAACAAACACCCACAACTCAAAAGTGAAACCCAGGCTACCTAAGTAACCTCTCTTTCGTATCGTCTGAGATCCCCAAAGATTGGAAAGCTGCCGCGGTCATCCCCCTCTTCAAAGGGGGTGACACTCTAGACCCAAACTGCTACAGACCTATATCTATCCTACCCTGTCTTTCTAAGGCCTTCGAAATAAAATTTAACAAACAGATTACTGACCATTTCGAATCTCACCATACCTTCTCAGCTATGCAATCTGGTTTCAGAGTGCACCTCAGCCACGCTCAAGGTTCTAAACAACATCATCATCGATAAGAGACATTACTGTGCAGCCGTATTCATCGACCTGGCCAAGGCTTTCGACTCTGTCAATCACAACATTCTTATTGGCAGACTCGACAGCCTTGGTTTCTCAAATGATTGCCTCGCCTGGTTCACCAACTACTTCTCTGATAGAGTTCAGTGTGTCAAATCGGAGGGCCTTGTTGTCTGGACCTCTGACAGTCTCTATGGGTGTGCCACAGGGTTCAATTCTCGGGCCGATTCTCTTTTCTGTATACATCAATGATGGTGCTCTTGCTGCTGGTGATTCTCTGATCCACCTCTACGCAGACGACACCATTCTGTATACTTCTGGCCCCTCCTTGGACACTGTGTTAACTAACCTCCAGACGAGCTTCAATGCCATACAACTCTCCTTCCGTGGCATCCAACTGCTCTTAAACGCAAGTAAAACTAAATGCATGCTTTTCGCACCTGCTCGCCCGTCTAGCATCACTACTCTGGACGGCTCTGACTTAGAATACGTGGACAACTACAAATACCTGGGTGTCTGGTTAGACTGTAAACTCTCCTTCCAGACTCACATTAAGCATCTCCAATCCAAAATTAAATCTAGAATCGGCTTCCTATATCGCAACAAAGCATCCTTCACTCATGCTGCCAAACACCCTCGTAAAACTGACCATCCTACCGATCCTCGACTTCGGTGATGTCATCTATAAAATAGCCTCCAACACTCTACTCAACAAACTGGATGCAGTCTATCACAGTGCCATCCGTTTTGTCACCAAAGCCCCATACACTACCCACCATTGCGACCTGTACGCTCTCGTTGGTTGGCCCCGTAGGTAAAGCCCCGCCTTATCTCAGCTCACTGGTCACCATAGCAGCATCCACTCGTAGCACGCGCTCCAGCAGGTATATCTCACTGGGCATCCCCAAAGCCAATTCCTCCTTTGGTCGTCTTTCCTTCCAGTTCTCTGCTGCCCATGACTGGAACGAATTGCAATCTCTGAAGCTGGAGACTCATACCTCCCTCACTAGCTTTAAGCACCAGCTGTCAGAGCATTTTACAGATCACTGCACCTATACTTAGCCTATCTGTAAACAGCCCATATATCTACCTACCTCATCCCCATACTGGTATTTATTTATTTATTTTGCACCTTTGCACCCCAGTATCTCTACTTGCACATTCATCTTCAGCCGATCTACCATTCCAGAGTTTTAATTGCTATATTGTAATTACTTCGCCACCATGGCCTATTTATTTCCTTAACACACCTCATTTGCACTCACTGTATATAGACTTTTTGTTTTCTTTTGTTGTACTGTATTATTGACTGTATGTTTTGTTTATTCCATGTGTAACTGTTGTTGTATGTGTCGAATTGCTACGCTTTATCTTGGCCAGGTCGCAGTTGCAAATGAGAACATGTTCTCAACTAGCCTACCTGGTTAAATAAAGGTGAAATAAAATAAAGAAAGAAGAGAAAGTGTTCAAGAGAGAAACTGAAAGTGCTACAGATGTAACACTCTTTCGAGGGTCAGACAGTTCCAAGAGAGGGGGTCTGAACTTAGCTGAGCTGTTTTTGCTGTTGTGTTCCTGCTGCTGTGGCTCAGTGCTCTCTCCATTGATCGGGTTAAGGTCATTATGTGGCTGTAAGGTCGCCCAGCTGTCTCTACCCGGCGTTAATCACTCACTAATCGAAGGGAAAGGACTCTGATTTAGTTCTCTCTCGCGGCCCAGAGTGCTACCCTGTCTGTCTGTCAGATATGAATGTCTACATTCCAAATGGCCCCCTAAACACTACATAGCGCGCTACTCTAGGGTAGTGCACAGGGCCGGATAAAGAAATTATAGGCCCCCGGGTCTTTGTTTAAAAAAAAAATATTGAACTCTAAATTCCATCAGCTAAATCATATAGGTATATTTTGGTATACACACTGTCAATCAATGCCATGGTCGCCAATGCCATGGTAGCCACTGCTAGACTGATAGCTGCCTTCAGCAGAGTAAACATGTTTGTTTGCTCGTTCTATCTTTGACTGACGTTAGCTAACGTTACCAAATAAAGAGTGTCTCAATTTGGTAGCCATCTATTCTCGCCCTTGTCTGGTAAACACTCCGTAACTAAAAACTAAATTGTCGATATACAGTAGGTAAATCACTCTGTGTGTAATGATGAATGTGTACAGGATAAATCATATAAATCATCTATGGTTGGTATAGCTAGCTTGCAATCTTGCTGGCTTTTTAGTGATGCTAGCTAGCTAACAACAAACTGATAATATTGAAATGTCCATGTTAGGTATGCATAGCTAGCCAGTCTAAAAGAGATCAATTCAATTAGTGGGGTGGTTCAATTGTGTATTGTTGTGTATTTTGTTGTAGCTGGTACAGAACCTGATTCTACCAATACGTGCTTCCAACCCCTAGCTCTGCACAAGGTGAAGGTAAATTGGCCAAAATATTTACAAGCTGAAGGCTAAGCTAGCTGAATTTACAGTAAGCATGGCATAAACATGAATTGGGTAGTGCTTGTATGGTTTATGTTATGGGGTTACAAGTGGTTAGAGGTACCCTTGGACAACAGATTACCTTCCAGACCATATAATCAATTACATCTACCCCTCTTCTCTTTTTAGCTTTTGTAAAACTCAGGTTATCTGGAGTCGTTCGACAGTGCTCTGCTGAGAAATACCCTGAAGCGGGGGTATTTTGGGTACACAAGCACGAGGGAGCGGACACACCTTTCTTTTATGGAGCACAACAAGATTGTGGGACAGAAACCATCCAGGGATACTGAACGGTATAAAATCAACACGACAACAGTAATGACACAACCACCTCATTATTCCCGAAACACAGTACAAAAACATGTCAAAACAATTCCCCTGCAAACGGCTACTATTGACAAGAATGACTGCTCAAAGTCATTGGTTGGTTGGTTGAAAATTCTCTGTGCTACACCAAACAGTACATATCCTGCAACTCCCAGTAATGGATACCAAAAATCTTTAGTTAAATCACATTATCTGGTGTAACAATGTGTAGATAAAAGAACTGGTGATCAGCAGATGGGAGAGGTGGTCATGATAAAATTGCAATTCCAAAAGAAACCTACAGTAAGTTCAGGGAATAATTGTAAAGCTGTGGGAGGAGTGTTGTCATGGTCAAACTGTCATTCAGCTCCCCATCTGCTTGAAATCCATCATGTCGTCTAATCCCTCGAGAGGGATACAGTTCTGCTACAATGATACAAGCAGGCAAAGGAATGATGTTTCTGTATCGAGAATCCACTCCAGGAAGAAGCCCAGGCATTAAACGTTATTGTCTGCAAGACAAAAAAAACACATATATACTCTATTGTACAGTTTGAACAACAGTTGAACCGTGCCAGCATAACATCAACATTAGGGTAGACTAGTTGTACATGTATACATGTGCACAGGTACAGAGATTACATTTACAACCATATCTAGCCAAATGGAAAGAAATATGGCATAACCCTCAACCTTTGCACAGCGACCAGACCGTACAAATGAGCCTAGGTAGGTAGGCAGAAATCTATTTTTTAGAGATTTACAACAATAAATTGTTGTATTATTGTTTCTCCTCATTGTTCGGTAGTAAACTTACAGTGCATTGGGAAAGTATTCAGACCCCTTGACTTTTTCCCACTTTGGCCCCCTCACCCATTACAGCCTTATTCTAAAATTGATTTTTTTTTTTAATCCCTAATCAATTTACACACAATAACAAAGCAAAAATTAATTTATAGAAATGTTTGCAAATTCATAAAAACAAACAGGAATATCACATTTACATAAGTATTCAGACCCTTTACTCAGCTCTTGTTCTTTATTAAACATTTTTATTAACTTATCGAAGTTAAGTTCCTGTTCAGAGGAAACCTTTTATTTTTTTTACAGCTTCTAGGCTACATATACACATTTGAAATGCATGGTACTTTTATATACAGCAAACGCATAACAATAAAACATTAAACAAACTATTTAATCCCACCCCCCAGCCACTCTCAGCCCATCCCACCTATCACCATAGACCACCCTCGTTTGGTTTCCATGTGACATATATTTTTCAGTTGTGCTGTGATCCTTTACATAGATTTTGAACCTTTTCTAATCATAATAGTATCCACAGATTGTGAGCTAAAGATGAAAACCTTTCCTAAGAATATTATATTATTTATTGACTGACTATGGTTTTCCAAATCACCCAACACTGCTGTAAGTGTCACGAATATTACCGAAGGTGACTCCCCTTCTTGTTCGGGTGGCACTCGGCGGTCGTCGTCGCCGGTCTACTAGCTGCCACCGATCTTTTGTTCTGTGCTCGTTTGGTTTTGTCTAATTGGTTTCACCTGTTTCTTGTTTGGTTATTAGGTTGGGGTTATTTAAGTTCGTTCAGCCCGCTTCTGTTTGTGCGGGCTTGTTCGTATGTATGTGCTAGAGTGGTTTGTGTTTGTATTTCGGGTTTCTCGCTGTCCTTTATTTTTTCACATTATTGTTTTCTATTTTGTTCCTGTGATTTATTCTGGACATTAAAGCGTGTTTTTCCCGCATCCTTTTGCTCTCTGCGCCTGACTCCACACCTATACACTCTTTGAGCGTTACAGTAAGGTTAATTTGAAGTGAATGTTGTAATTTTTTAACCATTCCTGAACCTGTGACCAGAAACAAGCTACATAGGGGCAATACCAGAATAAATGATCTAGTGATTCTGTCTCTTCACAGCAAAATCTACAGAGCTGAGATTGTTGTATGCCCCATATAGATAGCATTCTGATGGTGGCATGAATTTTGTATAATAATTTAAATAGAAAAAAAACTCAGTGTTGAATCAAGTGTCGTTTTTTGTACCAGTTCATAAACCATGTGCCATGGAATCGGTACATCGAAAATCTCATTTATTTTGCAACCTGTATGGTGCACCAGTCAACGTTTTTGTCCTCAAACAAAACTGGTATATTTTTCTACTTATGCCAATACCTTTCAGCCAATTTGCATCTTTAATATATGGCAGACAAACAAATTCCTTACCTCCTCTATTTTTGTGATTTGTTTGGATTGAGCAGACGTTCCCATATATTTTCGATAGCTGTATATGTGACAACTCCACCGTTTCTAATCATAATAAATATAATACAATAAAAAATACAATTTTATTTGTATTAAATCAGTATATTTTAACCATAATAGTTGTTGTAATATTTGTTCCATCTTTTCTGCAGGATAAGGATGAGCCTTTCTTAATCTACTGGAGACCATTTTGGGTTTAAGTATAATTTATGTATGAGTGAAGGTTTAAAGCTTTAATATTTAATAATTTTAGCACCCCTAACTCATATTTATTATATAAATAGGCACGTTTAATTTTGTCTGGCTTAGCATTCCAAAAAAATGATTTTTTTTTTGTTGCTCATATGATTTTTAAAAAATGAGTCGTCTGGAGTAGGCAGCGCCATTAGTAAGTAAGTAAACTGTGATCGGACCAAAGAGTTAATTAATGTGATTTTGCCATAAATAGACAAGTATTTACCTCTCCATGGTTGCAGAATCTTACCTATTTTTGCAAACTTAATATTGAAATTGATTGTGGCAAGTTCATTTATATTTTTGGAGATGTGAATACCAAGTATGTCTACTTCACCATCCGTCCATTTTATTGGTAAACTACGAGGTAGTGTAAACACAATTTAATGATACAATACGTAATATGGTACACTTGTCATAATTAGTTTATAGTCAAGATGCTAGAAAAGTGATCAAGACCTTCAAATGAGACTGTGCAGGGATCCAGATTGTGGACTTACGACAAAAATAGTCATCAGCATACATTGACATTTGTTTTTAACCCCTGGACTTCTAACCCCTTTATGTTCTTGTTGGATCTAATTTTAATAGTTAGCATTTCAAGGGCCATAATAAATAGATATGGAGACAATGGACAGCCTTGTTTCACTCCTCTTTAAAGCTCAATACTTTCTTAGAAGTAACCATTATTGACTATTTTACATCTGGGGCTGCTGTACATAAGAGTTTCATTGAAATTAAAGTAATCCAGGCATTTATATATAAATTCTAGTCGTACTTTATCAAACGCCTTTTCAAAATCTGCTATGAAGACCAGGCCTGGTATCTTTGATGTTTCATAATGTTCAGTACTTTGTTGAAGCACCTTTGGCATCCTCAAGTCTTCTTTGGTATGACTTGGCACACTTGGCACACCTGTATCTGAGGAGTTTCTCCCGTTCTTCTCTGCAGATCCTCTCAAGCTCTGTCAGGTTGGATGGAGCGCGTCACTGTACAGCTATTTTCAGGTTTCACCAGAGATGTTCAACCGGGTTCCAGTCTGGGCTCTTGCTGGGCCACTCAATGACATTCAGAGACTTGTCTCGAAGCCACTCCTGCGTTGTCTTGGCTGTGTGCTTGGGGTCGTTGTCCTGTTGGAAGGTGAACCTTCGCCCCAGTCTGAGGTACATAACGCTCTGGAGCAGGTTTTCATCAAGGATCTCTCTATACTTTGCTCCGTTCATTTTCCCCCTCAATCCTGACTAGTCTCCCAGTCCCTGAAAAACATTCCCCAAAGCATGATGCTGCCACCACCATGCTACACCATAGGGGTGGTGCCAGATTTCCTCCCGATGTGACGCTTGGCATTCAGGCCAAAGAGTTTAATTTTGGTTTCATTAGATCAGAGAATCTTGTTTCTCATGGTCTGAAAGTCCTTTTGGTAAACTCAGCCCAACAACGCCCAAGACAAGTTCTAGTTTTTCAGACAGGAAAAAATGTGTCTGCTTGTATATTTGCTAATGAATCCACCTATAGGAACATTGCTGAAAGAAGTCCAATGGCTCTATCGAATAAGGACAACCATATTTACACCCAAAAAACGCATAGTGTGATCAGTATAACATTGAGCCTTCGAAATGCCACAAAGCAGGACTAGGTGTATTTTTTTGATCTCCTGGGCAATTATGTGTGAAACACACCTCACTGTCCTAGAAATCCCTCAGACATTATGAAAACAAGTCCAGATTTCCCCAGGGTGAAATTCCCCTTTCACATGACAGGAGACATTAGCTGAATCTTCTTTTAATTCCACAATGACCAAAATGAGTTGCTACTCTGACAAACGGAGTCCTGACTTCAAACAAACAATAGTCCAGGCCAATGAAGCGACACAGGTTGTACAATATTAGGAAGAACTATATTTAGTATACACTACCGCTCAAAAGGTTTGGGGTCACTTAGAAATGTCCTTGTTTTTGAAAGAAAAGCACAATTTTGTCCATTAAAATAACATCAAATTGATCAGAAATACAGTGTAGACATTTAGTTGCAAGTGACTATTGTAGCTGGAAACGGCTGATTTTGAATGGAATATCTACATAGGCGTACCATCATTCCTGTGTTCCAATGGCTTGTTGTGTTAGTTAATCCAAGTTTATCATTTTAAAAAGGCTAATTGATCATTAGAAAACCCTTTTGCAATTGTTAGCACAGCTGAAAACTGTTGTTCTGATTAAAGAAGCAATAAAACTGGACTTTAGACTAGTTGAGTATCTGGAGCATCAGCATTTGTGGGTTCGATTACAGGCTCAAAATGGCCAGAAACAAATAACTTTCTTCTGAAACTCATCAGTCTATTCCTGTTCTGAGGAATGAAGGCTAATCTACGTGAGAAATTGCCAAGAAACTGAAGATCTGGGACAACGCTGTGTACTACTCCCTTCACAGAACAGCATAAACTGGCTCTAACCAGAACAGAAAGAGGAGTGGGAGGCCACAGTGCACAACTGAGCAAGAGGACAAGTACATTAGGGTGTAGTTTGAGAAACAGACGCCTCACAAGTCCTCAACTGGCACCTTCATTAAATAGTACCCGCAAAACAATAGTCTCAACGTCAACAC
Organism: Oncorhynchus clarkii lewisi; assembly: GCF_045791955.1. Taxonomy (NCBI): domain Eukaryota; kingdom Metazoa; phylum Chordata; class Actinopteri; order Salmoniformes; family Salmonidae; genus Oncorhynchus; species Oncorhynchus clarkii. The sequence goes on along the minus strand of NC_092162.1, from coordinate 38,418,988 downwards.
TGAAGAGGCGACTCCGGGATGCTGGCCTTCTTGGCAGAGTTCCCCTGTCCAGTGTCTGTGTTATTTTGCCCATCTTAATCTTTTCTTTTTATTGGCCAGTTAGAGATATGGCTTTTCCTTTGCAACTCTGCTTAGAAGGCCAGCATCTCGGGGCTTGGCACACCTGTATTTCTCCCATTCTTCTCTGCAGATCCTCTCAAGATTTGTCAGGTTGGAGGATGGGGAGCGTCGCTGCACAGCTATTTTCAGGTCTCAAGAGATGTTCGAAGTTTGGGCTCTGGCTGGGCCACTCAATGACATTCAGAGACTTGTCCCGAAGCCACTCCTGCATTGTTTAGGTTGTGTGCTTAGGTTCGTTGTCCTGTTGGAAGGTGAACCTTAGCACTCTGGAGCTGGTTTTCATCAAGGATTTCTCTGTACTTTGCTCCGTTCATCTTTGCCTCAATCCTGACTAGTCTTCCAGTCCCTGCCGCTGAAAAATATCCCCAACGCATGATGCCGCCCCCACCATGCTTTACCGTAGGGATGGTGCCAGGTTTCCTCCAGAAAAGCTTGGTATTCAGGCCGAAGATTTCAGTGTTGGTTTCATCAGACAAGAGAATCTTGTTTCTCATGGTCTGAGTCCTTTAGATGCCTTTTGGCAAACTCCATGCTGGCTGTCATGTGCCTTTTAGTGAGGAGTAACTTCCATCTGGCCACTCTACCATGAAGGCCTGATTGGTGGAGTGCTGTAGAGATGGTTGTCCATCTGGAAGTTTCGCCCATCTCCACAGAGGAGCTCTGGAGTTCTGTCAGAGTGACCACCAGGTTCTTGGTCACCTCCCTGCTTCCTCTTGAGCCCCCCACAGGCCTGGGCCCAGGGGCTTCAGCCCCCGCATTAATCTGGCCCTGGTAGTGCACTATATAGGAAAAAGGGTACCATTTAGGAAGAAGCCCAACACTGCACTCAAACAGATTGATTTGATACCACATGCAAGTAGCAACAGCATTTTATTGATGCTGTCTGACATTTAATTGAGACCAATAAAGACAGATTATTATTGCAACCGTGACTCCCCCAGTTATGGGGGAGAGAATAGGAGACCTACATTAGGCCTATTAATTGAATGGGACTCATACTATGTCAGTGGTTAAGATAATGTAGGATCTTTGCATATCATTGATATGCAAAGCAGGGAGGTTTTGCATAGAATTTGTCATTGAACTTGGGGCCAATAGGGCAAACTTGGCTTCACAAATGAGCAGGTTCACAACCCACTGGGCAAAAACTGGTTGAATCAATGTTGTTTCCACGTCATTTCAACAACAGAATTGAATGTGATGACGTTGAATCAATGTTGAAAACTCACTGGATTTGCAAAAAGTAATCAACGCAAGTTAATTTCCTTTTTTTTAACCTAAATCTAATGACAGGGTGATATTTTTTTGTTGATTTCACATTGAATTCACGTTGACAACTCAACCAAACTAGACATTAAACTGACGTCTATGCCCAGTGGGAAGGCCTTTAAAAACACAGGAATGATCTGACGACTAAGAAATGATATAACCAGTGATTTAGGCAATTTCCTGTCAGAACACATTGACTTCAAGGGTCTCACTTTTACTAAGGGTTTGCTGTTGCACCTTTGAACATCTTGCACCTGTTCTTTTGAGACGTAAAACAAAGTATCTAAAACATGAAACTAACTTTATTCGGGCACATCTTTCAATATCTCATCTTTCTCTTAATCTATCTCTACTTTTATGTTGAATTCCCTCTGGGAAAATAACAGGTTGGAAAACATATCTTTCAAAAGGTTTACCATAGCCATTCAACAACCTTTCATAGCTTTCTGAAGAGCACAGAGAGAATACCTCTAGGGTATAAATGTTCCAAATTCACTGCAGGGCATGTGGCATAATGACGGTCCAAAGTATGAGGTTTGAAATGTGGTGGTTGCCACCTCGCTCACGTTCACTAGCTCCTTGGAGAGTAGAGACTGGATATTTGGCTTTCTGTGCCACCCAGTTTCCGGGCCAGGTCCCAGGCTGATGTGGTGTTGAGTCCCAGGTTGTGTAGGTTGTCTTCCAGCTGGTCAGACCATCTGGCACTAGGCCTTCCTTCCTCTTGGGCATGGTAAGTTAGGGGATGCCTTTAGAGGATGAGGACAGGCTCCAGAGGTGGGTTCAATCTGGCCAGGTGACCAAACAGTCAGAGTCAGTAGCCACCTGCCTTCTCTGAAATGCCACAGAGTGCTGGGTCAGGGGGGGTTAGGTGCCAGATGGAAGGAAGGGGAGAGAAAGACAGAAAGAGGCTGGGTTGAGAGGGCTAGGTGGTCTAGGGGACTATGGGTACAGTAGAGAGGTGGACAGCAGGGATGATGTCACAATGAGAAGGCATGGAGACTCAGGGTGCATCCCAAATGGCACCCTATTCCCTATATAGTGTACTACTTTTGACCAGGGCCCATCGAGAATAGGGTGTCATTTGGGATGCACTCAAACCTGAAAGGTGAAAGACTATTCAGCTTCAGACACATCCTGACCTTTATAGTAGACAGTGTCACTACCCTTCTTTGTCAGAAAAGTATGGTCCAACTGTGTCAGCCTGTATTTGTGTACTGTAACCAAAGGTCATCTCATGAACATCAGCTGAGCACAGTGAGTCCAGCGATCAAGACATCTACATCTCTACCTCCTGAGAAGAAAAACCCAACAGCATCCCAGTTCATATTGAATCACCGGGGAAGGAATATTTCAAGAACTGAATGTGGAGAGAGAATGGCTCCAGTAGGGCACACAGGATTTTTTTTTCTTCCAAAAACAAACATTTCTTATTGGACATACTATATATGAATTACATTCTATCTGGCAGGCCGCTCCTATCCGGGGGACGTAGAGAGGATCTGTGTCCACACAACAAACTCTCACTACTGGTGTCCCCCAGAGCTTGGTCCTAGGCCCTCTCCTCTTCTCTCTATACACCAAGTCACTCGGCTCTGTCATATCCTCACATGGTCTCTTCTATCATTACTATGTGGATGACACTCAACTACTTTTCGCCTTTCCCCTCCTGACACCCAGGTGGCGACACGCATCTCTGCGTGCCTGGCAGATATCGCAACTTGGATGTCAGCCCACCACCTCAAGCTCAACCAGCCGGAGCTGCTCTTCCTCCCGGGGAAGGCCTGCCCTTGTCACACCATGATGGGTTTCACGTGTCTTTGTGATTGTCTCCACGCACCTCCAGGTGTCACCTGTTTTCCTCATTAGTCCCTGGGTACTTATTCCTGTGTTCCCTCCCTGCTTGTCTGTTGTCAGTTCGTCTTGTTTGTCAAGTCAACCAGCATGTTTTTTTTCCATCTCTCTGTTTTGCTAGTCCTCCCAGTTGTGACCCTTGCCTGTCTGGATTCTGAACCCGCCTGCCTGACCATTCTGCCTGCCCTGACCGCGAGCTTGCCTGCCACTCTGTAGTAACCACTTTTTTGGTTACTACATGATTCCATATGTGTTATTTCATAGTTTTAACATCTTCACTATTATTCTACAATGTAGAAAATAGTAAAAACAAAAACCCTGGAATGAGTAGGTGTGTCCAAACTTTTGACGTGTACAGTATATATTGAAGTTATAAGGCACAAGTAGGTGTGGTATATGGCCAATATACCACGGCTAAGGGATGTTCTTAGGCACGAAGCATTGCATGTCTATTGGTCATATATAACAAATCCCCGAGGTGCCTTATTGCTATTATAAACTGGTTACCAAAGTAATTAGAGCAGTAAAATCAATGTTTTGTCATACCCTGATATACCACGGCTGTCAGCCAATCAGCATTTTTATATATATATATATATATATATATATTACATATAAACCCTTAGCTAAGGGCTTGTTTTCCCAGACCTAGATTAAGCCTTGTCTAAAAACTGCAATCAATGGAAAAATCTGTGTCTGGGCACCTAAATGTTGTATTAATAATTTCATGAGCTGTATTGTCTACTAATCTAAAAAAAAAAAAATGTTTTAAATGTCAGAATAGTTTCTCTACTCAGAGCTCCACAGGGATGACGCCATTAACAAATAAGTCTGGAACGTAACCATGAAATCCAAGATCAAGACAATTAATTAGGCAAAAATATGATTAATTAAGGAGAAAAAGTATACAACTGTCATGACTAGACTCAAGGGTAGTAAATAACGTCCATGTTAACTGGTCTCTGATGTACACAGATCAAATGTTTTAGAAAATGACTGAATAATCTATGTTTTTTCTCCTCTAATACCCACATACTTACTAAATAGTGTCTCTAGTGTTCCCCTCCCTTGAGTAGACCCTGTAAGTCCCAGGCCAATTTGTACCACTCGGTGCCAAAGGAAATGGTTAATCCCTGTCATCAATTCCCCAGCAGAAAAATACACTATAGCCCAATCTGCCATTAAGAAAAATATAGCCCAATTTGTCAATTAGGAACATTATACAAATTACAGTAATGAACTCACTGTGGCCCCCTTTCATTTAATTCTCAGCTTCCCTGCTTCCCCTGCTTTTATAATTTATCTGTGAGAGGGCAGTAATATTGTGATTTATGTGGGAGGACAGCAGCAGAACTGTATTAGTCAGAGCATTTTGGCTCAAACACACAGTTCTCTCTCTTTATTAATGAGCTGCTCTATAACAGTCATTTCCTCCCCCATTCATCTGTATTGTTCTAAAACCACCAAGAGAGAGAAGACAGTTGTAGGTGGCTTTACACTCTGTAGTAGCCTATTATCGAATGAGATCTTAAAATGCTTTCAGATTTGTCTATCTTCAGTGATTACTGGATACTGGGCTGTCAATACTTATAAGACAATAATATATTCCAATTCCTCAACCCTTGTTGAAACAGAACACAGAACACACAATTGTTCAGAATACATAGGAAGATTGAGTGACTTGGTTTGAAAAGCAGGGTTGGGTCAACTCTATTTCAATTCCAGTCGATTCAGAAAGTAAACTAAATTCCAATTTGAAAAGCATTAGAGGAATTTAACTGAAACCAAACACACTGAAATTGTGAAATTCCATACTTCCCTCAGTTCAACACCATGATCTACAGTAGATCAGGGGTTCCAAAACATTTTCACTCAGGTCAGCCCCAATCCAATGATCACCACCTACTGGAAACATTAATACAGTACAGCTCATGTCAATAGGCAGCTTCCTATTTACCCCATATCTACGGAAGAGTATTAGGGCCAAGTGAAGAGAAAAAACAACTAAAGAGTAATGAGTGGTGGTACTTGGAGGGGGGAACAAAATAAACAAATGGCCATCAATCGAATGGTCTAATAACTCAAAAGGCGTCACTGCACAGGCACACGCTACATTTCTACCTGGGAACTTCAGACTATACGGAGACATATACTCTTAACGGCCATGGTGAGTTATGAGCACAAACAAACCACTCTCTTGGCACTGTCACCAGCCCCAGCCACTGACTGCGAAGAGCTCTGGGGTTGAGTCCCTGCGGGTTTTCGCGACAACGTTCTGCCGCATAATTGCATCTATTAGCGACCTTATTCATGGTGCTTTACGAAAAGTAAGTAGTATGTGCCCCTTATAGCAACTATCCTTCCAATGAAGGCAGTTCTCTCGATGATCACTCCGTGACCCACACGCTGCAATGCTGTCGTTCAGACACTGGATTTGTCATCCCTACTTGCCATCCAATGGACTCAAGTTCTGACTGAGCTCAACTGTCACGAAACGCAAATACAGCGATGCGTTTCTCTCCATTGGTTTAATACATTTTCAGAAATAACAAGGAGCGCCCAAACTCGGTTTTGTGCAGGGAAGTGCTTAGTAATGAGTCTTTCTAAAAATGAACCAATTAAAACGACAGGTCCTGACCAAACATCCACGGCATGATGGTAAACCCAGGGAGATTTTTTCAGAACAGGGCAGAATGCTTCGGGAAACAGTGCCTCGAGAGTGGAAAAGTCAGCTAGCAAGCAGAAACAAGGGAGTACTCTCTCTTAGTAGTCGATGTGAGTTTCTCTTTCAAACGATCCCCTTGTACACAGCTAATAGCTAGCTAACGTTAGCTTGCTTTGGCTATCTAGTTACTAAAAGTACAGTTAAAGATTGTGGGGGGGGGGGGCTGTTGATGTTAAAATACAAGTAATTATTTTTATTCTGAACTGGAATACACTGATTGATGCAAGATGCTTTTTTGGGGCAAACACAGTTCTGGGTTGCTCATCTATAGCAGGAAGCGGTCTCCTGCCTGGCTGAGAAAGCAGTAGATGTTCTGAAAGGGTCTGAGCTGGTGTAACAGGGTTGGTTATGTTTCCACTTGCCTCTAAAGAAAGGTGTATTTAATGTTCAAGTATTCTTATTGGTTGGTTTAATTCAGATGACAATAAGGCATGTTGTTATTGGCCCCGCTTGGAAAGAGGGGGAGATCGCGAAAGTTAGGTCTCCCCAGTATGAAAATGTGATGCAAAGGTTAGGTCACATTCTGAATACTGTTTTCTATTTTAAAATGTGTACAAGTTTGCTGTACATTGCTGATTTATACATGTGTGGGTATATGGTACCTGTTAGGGATTGAGGGCTTTCTGGGATGTGCTTTGGAATAGGATTGCTGTATATACGTGTGTTAGCTAGCATGCACCGATGTAATGGTCACTTAAACCCACTGCTAACACAGTTGTTTTCATGCTACAGATTTTACCATCGACAGCCATCAACATCATTAACCACTGCACAACTAACGTGCAGTTTCCTATTTAACAACAGATAGTAAATAATGCTCAACTGGGACCACAGGCTGGGATGTTTTATTTGAACAAAACGCAAGGAGAGGACGATTAACATCTGTTACACTGGCAACCCTGAGGTAGCAAAATTACATCTGCGCATATAAACCCAGGGTCGTTCCACTACTCCCTCCTTTCAAAGAGCGCTTCCTCGCTTGCGATTCAGTTCACTGGCCAAGCACACGCACGTTCGTGGATGGAAGGTCCGATCACTTCTGACACCAATGTAATGAAACAAGCAGGGAGCAGGTCTCGAACCCTCAACCTTGTAGTGCGCTGGACTTCGGGCTATCAACTGTGCCCCAAAAGCATGTTCGAGTGGCAGAGTCAATATCCGCACTTATAAACCCAGGGTTGTTACAGTATTTTGTCTGACAGACGCTTACATGACAACCAGAATGCATTGTATGATGTCAACATACATGGCGCCACACAAATAGCTTAGCATTAGCTCATCATCAGTTCAACATAAAAATAAAAAACATTTTACACACGTGTCCATTACAATCTATGCAAGAATCTGAATGCATGATTTGTCACCAGTACTTGAAAACGTGAATAAAACAGTAAATACATTATAAACCATACATACATACGGTGTGCTACAGCAGAAAGGACAGCACGATATACAGAAAATATCCACATATTTTGATAGGAACGCACACATTGTCAAGGTCCAATTTGTAAGGAAAACAATCATGATGGCAATGCTGGTGTGTCGTGAAAATGTTTGTGCAAGGCATGTTTTGACTAGAGATGTGCAATGTCCTCATTACTTGGGAAACACTAAGGAAAGTGCTTGGGCTCAGAGAAGTTTGTCCGGATCAGTAAAGCCTCATACATAAATGGTCCGCAACAGTGAAATGGGCTACTTCTTATGTGAATTAATGAGGAGGAGGAACAGGCCTCAATTCAAACTGTTGTTAGAAAATACAACTTGTTAGAAAATAATTTGAATATGACAAGTTGAAACATTGCCTGCTAATTATCTATAGGCTACGTGCCTTGGTTTGAGGGCTGCATGGGTAACTGTCCTGTTCCTTAACAATCACATTTTGGAACAGTGAGAGAATTCCGACATCATGGACATGAAAGAACTCAGGCAGGGAAGGTGGTTGGTTACATTCTGACCCCTGACCAGAACGCACGCGTGTTGATTTTGTCCACCCACACCAGATGCAATCAGGACATGCAGGTTGAAATATCAAAAACTCTGAACCAACTATATTAATTTGGGACAGGTCAAACAACATTAAACATTTATGGCAATTTAGCTAGCTTGCTGTTGCTAGCAAATTTGTCCTGGGATATAAACATTGGGTTATTTTACCTGAAATGCGCAAAGTCCTCTACTCTGACATTTCATCCACAGATAATAGGGTAAACCGAGTTTGTTTCTAGTAATCTCTCCTCCTTCAGGCTTCTTGTTTTTTTGGACTTTATATTGTGCTTGGCAACCGATTTTAAGGTGCACTACCAACTGGACTGGAGTGTGGACCTCAGTTCATCTTTCACGTGGGTATATGCTCCTAAAAACCAATTAGGAGATGAGAGGCGGGACTTGCAGCAGGTCAAGCTCGTTGATGGGTGCGAGCACTGTGGGTGCACTGTGGATGCGAGCGGTGTGGTCAGCATGTTTTAACCTCATTCCTTGCATAACTTCAAATCCAAAGTACTGTAGTACAGAGCTAAAACAACAACACAAATGGTCAATGTCCAAATACCTTTAACATGTATTCACTTAGGGATGTGAATCCTCCCATCCTTGAAGGCATCACAGGTAGATGGATAGTAAAACGAGATTCTACGCAAGGCTACCAACCTGTCAGATCAGTGTTTGTTTCTTTATAGCCTATATAACCTATCATCATTGATCTAATAGGCCTATATTTACGTTGCCTTCAGAAAGTATTCATACCCCTTAACCTATTTCACATTTTGTTCTGTTACAGCCAGAATTGAATTGATAGAATTCAATTAGAATAGAATTGATTAAATATATATTTTTTTACACACAATACATATTGACAAACATGAAAATTAAAAGCTTTAATATCTTCAGTCAATAAGTATTCAACCTCTTTATGACAAGCGTAAATAAGTTCAGCTCCCCTGTGTATATATAATTGACTTTATTCTCAATTGTTGTTCTTTATTCTCTAAATATTGCTACTTTTATAAGTACTATACATGAGAAACAAATCATTAAAATACCACCACTATTTATTCTATTAACTTTGCCCTAATACTCTTCCAGACATACTATATCTATATTGTAAATAAGAATGTGAAGAAACAAGAAATAAACTACCACAACACATTAATAGACTGTCAGTACTGTGTGACAAAAAAAAAAGGCACATTCACTCATCTGCCTTAGCAACAATAACATTTAGGCATAAGAAATGTACAGGTAACTGCCAGAATAAAGGAAACACCAACATAAACTGTCTTAATAGTGGGGAAAAAGAGGAAGGGAAGCGCTGATAAGGTACACACTAGTAGGTTTTGGTAGACAGAAGTTGCTCTTTGGTAAAAGGGGTAAATTCGGAATCTAAAAGGAGGACCAAGGCACTCTTCATATAATTAATTAAATGCCTTTATTTGTATGTCATGTTTACTGGAAACAAAGTTTAAAAAATCTGACGCGTTTCGGCTGCATGGCCTGCTGACACCACCAGAAGCCGCCAGAACAGTCCTTGGCATATATTCTACAAGTGTCTTGAAAATGCTGTCTCAGGCTCCACTCCAGAATCTCCCATAAATTGGGTTGAGATTTGGTGACCAAGACACAAACCCCTTTAAATCCACTATGCTCCTTTGAGATCCCACTTTAAAAGTCACGGCGCTCTCTGCTTCTAGCCATGTTAGCCAAAATAATAGACAACTGGACATTTTTAAGCATGCTGGGATGTTAATTGTTTAATTAACTCAGGAACCACACTTGTGTGGAAGTACCTGCTTTCAATATACTTTGTATCCCTTTACTCAAGTGTTTCCTTTAGTTTGGCAGTTACCTCTATAACCACAATTGTTATCAACATGACACAAAATACATTCTGAAACTGGCAGCACAGTGCAATGGAAAAGGTATGTTTCCTCATCTGCCAGCTCAATCCCAGTATGAAGAGACTAATTATTTTCTACTTTAATTAGTGAAAATAAAACCCCAAGCTGCCACCACACCGTAGCTGATGCCTTCACTTAGTCTAAATAATATGTGGTCCAATACCCTGTGTGTGTGTTTGTGTGTGGCCAGCACTCCAGTACTAAATTGTGACTGGCCCAGGAGGACACCAGAACACGGTTGGTGGGTGACGGTAACTCATCTACAACCCAGGCTTAGTGTGGGGATCAAATCCCTGCATGATTGAGTGCCTAATTTCATTCACCATGCATGACAGAGCAAGCTTAGAGCACACAGGCAGACATGTGGGGACACACAAACACACAGGTCTGACTCCAACAAGCCAGCAGAGGATGATGGGCTGTATGGGGGGAATTCCCTAGAAGCGTACAAAGTACTATGGGAAATTTTCCACGCTAGGCCAGGTAACGGGAGAGAGGAAGAAGAGAAATGTGACAACACGACAGTGCCTTGGGGTAGGAAAAGGATGGGAGAGGGAGGTGGGGTGAGAGGAATGCCAGGAATGAGCTCAATTCCAATGTTCCCCCTTCTCCCCAAAGTGTGCACTCACACACTCAAGGATTTAGGGGCGAGTGCATTCATTGGATTGGTAAAGACTGAGTATCTGCAATATGTCTCACACCAGTCCAACGCTTTCAATCCCTTGAAGGGGAGTGTTTGAGTGAACAAGTGCACACTTCAGAAAGATGGGGGTGGTGGTGTAATTAGGCTACCCAAGAGATAACTGCTTCAATTTAGCAGGCTGACCATCCGTCCCTGTCCTGGCTTGATGTTGTTATTCCTGACAGCCTTGCCAACTGTAGCTAGGTCCAGGTCCAGACGGCTAGCGGTCTAGTCTCACACGCCAGACACTTCTTATGTGCTGTGTGCTATTTGCCTGTGGACCAGGTTACATTCAGTCGGACCACCAGACACCTCAGACCACATGACCAATCTCTTTCCTCTTCACTTGTTCTTCTGACCACGGGGCTGACGAGGAAAACGTCACAATCTCATCACTGAGTTGATGGGAAAATTATTAGGAACCAGCTCAAAATGTGACACCACACTGGAGATTGCATTTGTGGTTGTCCCTGTCAACTCCAGAGGACCGCATGATGAATCCTAGAGTGATGCTGCCAATCAATACCTTCATGGGTGAATGAATTAGAACGATATTACAAAATGCCCCGATCAAAATTCCACTCACTGTCACCTGGTCTGTCCAAGTGAATGGTCTAGACTCTTGGTCCTGTCAGTTCTCTCAGCAGTGAGTGTGGCGCTGAGATGAGGCCCAGACTGCAGATCAGTAGTACTGCAGGCATATAGTCACCGTCTGTGTGACATGATCAAGGGTAAAGACAACACAGCTGTGGCTGGAGGACTCTGTCATATCTAGTTGCACCAGCCCGTCTGAACAGGACAGAGCTAGCCTGGTTCCAGACCTGTTTGTGCTTTCTGGGCATCATCACGGCGTGACAATGCCCAAAGGAGTTGGGAAGACGGCACAAACAGATCTGGAACCAAGCCAGGAAAGGGCTGATGTGAGATGGTGACAGCTCCGGGCGAAGTCAGCCCACTGCTGTTCTCCCGCTGCCTGGTCTGTGCTGCTCCACTCTTTCCTTTCCACAGCCAACCTTCCTGCTCCACTAACACACAGCAAAGGCCAGACAGGACTGAGGAGCATGATAAATATACAACACAAAATACGTTTTTCCTCTTATGCCAATGAACCAGTTACAAAATGTGTAAAATTGCAATTTTTATCTGCTTGTGGAGTGTTGACTTCCGTGGCCTTGTGAGGATGGATTCCAACTGGTCCCACACCTCGACACATTCATGATCTTTAGAAAGGTTCACCATCACTGGTTCAATTTGATCTTCCAGGGAAATCTCAAAACACAATTCAAAGGATGGCCAATCTTCAGAAAGAGAGTCCACATAATGAAACAATCGTCTCCAATTTGCATCAGTGCAGTGACACACTAATAGAAGAGTAACTACCTTTATGATGATGGTATAGTATGATTGGCTATAGTTTGTTTCAGATGACGGCTGAGATAGGTTACATATAAGAATTGGTAAAAACCATGTTAAAAGAGACAAATGGGACTCAATTTTATGCATTTATTCATGTAGTTATTTCACTGATTCAAAGGCTCAAGGCTGGGTCAGCGATTTAATAGCCAAAAATACTCTAGATTTTGTGGTTAATTTCTTTATCATCTGCTTTCTTCACTTGTTCTCTTCATTTTTTTTGGACCATCCTTCCATAAAAATGCCACAACTTTGAAAAGTGCATTTCTTCAAAACTTCTTTTTTTCTCCTTCTTTTCCCATAAAAACATTTTCCCCCATCTTCAAGGCTTATGAGGTCACAAATTCGCAAACAAGAAACAACCAACATTTTCCCCCAAAGGTTTTATAACCATCCTGTTCAGACACACAAACAACCTTCTCCTTTTTACACAGCCAGAGAAGAACAAAAAAGATTAAACATAAACTCCTAAACCTTTTGTACAGAGAAATCAAACTAAACAGAGAAAATGTATTTTATATTAGTCCATGTTTTTATCCTCTGAATTCACTCCCTCTCAGGTTTCTGCCATTTTAATGTGGGAGGGGAGGGAGATTCACACATACCAGGTACAGGTCTGTGTGTCTATTGACATGAAGCTCTGTGTGTAGTAAGTAATAGTCAGTCAGTCAGTCCATCATACCACGCTGCTGGTCAGTCTGTTTCTTTATATGGATTAGGAACCAGTTGTATGTCTAGAGGCCATTTTCCCAACAAGTCACCCAGTAATGTCAATGATGGTGCGTCTGTGTGTCATCAGTTTCAATCTTTCAGAGTAGGCAAGATAAATCGTGTGTATATGTTAAGAGTCTCAGTGTGGGTAGGTCTAAGCCAGTCCGAATCCCTCTGAGCATTCCTGAATGGCCAGCAGCAGCATGTGTCTCAGTTTCTCGTAGCTCTCGTAGGCTGGGAGGTCCAGCTGGTTAAAGCTATATAGGAGAGAAGGAGAGGTTAGGCAGGAATCAACGACAACCAACAATAGATTGGATATTTTCACTCAATACATGAATGCATAGGGTGAATCTCCAGTGTATCTTCCCCTCAAAACATCAGGGGAAGATAACATAAGAGCACTTCCTTACTTCCCATTTTGAGGACATGAAGCCTAGACTAAGGACTTTTTGATGTTGTGTGTACACTTGTGTTATTTACCAGGTGTGAGCTGTGTGGGTGTATATTTCTTGACCGGGTGTGAGCTGTGTGGGTGTAAATTTCTTGACCGGGTGTGAGCTGTGTGGGTGTACATTTCTTTACCAGGTGTGAGCTGTGTGGGTGTACATTTCTTTACCAGGTGTGAGCTGTGGGGGTGTATATTTCTTTACCGGGTGTGAGCTGTGTGGGTGTAAATTTCTTTACCAGGTGTGAGCTGTGTGGGTGTATATTTCTTTACCAGGTGTGAGCTGTGTGGGTGTACATTTCTTTACCGGGTGTGAGCTGTGTGTGTGTATATTTCTTTACCAGGTGTGAGCTGTGTGAGTGTACATTTCTTTACCAGGTGTGAGCTGTGTGGGTGTATATTTCTTTACCAGGTGTGAGCTGTGTGGGTGTATATTTCTTTACCAGGTGTGAGCTGTGTGGGTGTATATTACTTTACCAGGTGTGAGCTGTGTGAGTGTACATTTCTTTACCAGGTGTGAGCTGTGTGAGTGTACATTTCTTTACCAGGTGTGAGCTGTGTGAGTGTACATTTCTTTACCAGGTGTGAGCTGTGTGAGTGTACATTTCTTTACCAGGTGTGAGCTGTGTGGGTGTATATTACTTTACCAGGTGTGAGCTGTGTGGGTGTACATTTCTTTACCAGGTGTGAGCTGTGTGGGTGTATATTACTTTACCAGGTGTGAGCTGACGGTAGACGGTCGGTGGAGCGGTCGTCGCGGTGGATCTGGAACTTCTGTATTCCGTTCATGCCCTCCAGCGCGGCGAAGCCCTGCAGAGGAACCTTGGACGTGCCCGTCACGAACTGCAGGAACTTGGCTCTGTCCGCCTGGTCGAAGGAACGCAGGGCCCGCCAGAACCACTGGATCTGAGGTGAGAAACGGTCAGGGTCAGACCTACACTACACAGACCAGTAGCACACAACCAATATTAATGCATAGTATATAATACAACCAATAGACCCATCTGGTATGTGTGACATCATTGGTACTGGGTTGTATTTACCAGGCACTAAACTACAGAAAACAGACTGCAAAAGGGAGGGACTACCTGGAACTTGTCCAATAAGATTGCGTTTTCTGTGGCTAAATTATACTACATTTTGCTCTTATGAATACGACCCTTGTGTCTATATGTCTCTGTATGCACTTGTATGGAGCTGGACTGGTACTTGTGGTACTCGGTGTGTGTCTCGACCTGTATGGAGCTGGACTGGTACTTGGTGTGTGTCTCGACCTGTATGGAGCTGGACTGGTACTTGTGGTACTCTGTGTGTGTGTCTCGACCTGTATGGAGCTGGACTGGTACTTGTGGTACTCGGTGTGTGTCTCTACCTGTATGGAGCTGGACTGGTACTTGTGGTACTCGGTGTTGGCCTTGAGGTCGTCTATATCTATAGTGGGCAGGCCAGATATGAGCAGCTCCAGCTCCTGCTCTGTGAAGATGGAGATCAGCCTCTTGGGGATGATCTCGTAGAAACCCTCCAGATAGGCTGACAGCTGCTTACGGATCGCACCTGCAGGAGGAGGAAGAGAGGGAGTGACCGTGTAGACTAACACACTTACAAAGCTACCATTTTACACAAGTAGTACTTCACTACAAGACTTTCAGCCGTGCAACATTTGACAACATATGGGCCTATTTTACAAGGTTAACTCTAATAAATGTATACCATGTATAAAATATGTATATTACTAATTTGGGTGCTTGACTGGATGTTCACAAATGTACTTTTAAATGCTGGGTATCTGTAAAGCACTTTGTGACGACTGCTGATGTAAAAAGGGCCTTCGAAAGTACATTAGATTGATAAATGTGTCAGGTTTCTATGTGTTGGTGTTGTCTCGGGTTCTCACCAGTCATCTTCATCTGACAGACTAGGTGGACGTACTCCTTTTTGTTCTCCTCGGTGACAATGATGTTGCCTCCGTTAGGCTTCAGGTCCCGCACCTCACACACACCAAACTCCTGGACCTGGAGGGGGGGGAGAAAGGGGGAGGGAAGGAGAGAGCGAGAGAGGATAGAGAGAGTTCAGCAGAGCCGCCACAGAATTAAATAGAATCTATGAGGGGTTCACTGGCGAAAGCGAAAATATATATATATTTTTAAAAAAGGTCATTTTTAGTCATGGCTGGCATCTGTTAAGTTATTAAAAATCTGAGACTTGCCTATCTTGAGGCACTCAGTCGCATAATTAGCAGTTTTGAGTTTTGATAAAGGGACATTTCCAGATGTTCAACTTCACATTCATCATGTCCGGCACTACCCCGACCCAACGCATGTGAAAATGGCGCGTTTCTATGTTTTGTATTAAAAAAACTTTTTTCCAATGGCATCTTGTGATTTCATCCAATTAGTTGGCAATGCCTACTCGTAATTGGTTGAAATCACATGATGCACACCAGATGATGCCATTGGGAAAACCTTTTAACACAAAACATAGAAAAGCCCAATTTTCACATGCGTTGGGTCGGGTTAGTGCCGGACATGATGAATGTGAAGTTGAGCTTCTGGAAATGTCCCTTTAGTATAAAAGAGACGAGCGCACACACACCGACACACACGAACGTACCTCAGTGCTAAACGTCAGCTCATAGCCCAGAGTGGAGACATCATTCTCCAGCAGGTAGACAAGGCCCTGGAAGAACGGGTAGTCCTCACTCTCCATGTCTGTGTACCTGAGAACAACATAACACCGGCAGCTAAATCAACTACTGAAACACTCCACAAATTAACAAAACATCTCTTGCTACGTACAAGTACATCTCAATGACCTGAACACCGTTTCCCTTAGTGGGACAAAATAAAAAGTGGTATTGAACTGAACAACAGTTCACAGATGAAGGGTTATACTGAGTACATGTCATTGTATCTGCAGCCGAGAGGTAAGGCGCAGGAACCGCGTGTGAAGTAGTGTGTGTGTCCACAGCCCCCCTACCTGACACTCTTGCCCAGGATGTGCTTGTAGAAGCTGCGTGTGAAGTAGCACTCCAGTAGTCGGTTGTCGTAGACAGCCTTGGCCACCACGCGACCTACGAACTTGAAGTAGCTGAGGTGGTTTGGGTTGCAGTGGGACGAGGGGTTAATGGTGTAGGTGACCCTGTCGCCGGGCGAGGTGCGGAACAGGGCGTACATGGCGTTAAACATCTCCCTGGAAATGATCATGTACCACTCTCTCAGCAGACCTCCGGCATCCTGACCCTCCTCCCCTTCAAACACTATGTACCTGGGAGGTGGGGGGGGGAATGTAGGTCAGTACACTTGACTGTCATTCTGTCATGTGGAGAAACAGGCAGAGAACAGAGAGAGAGAGAGAGAGAAAGAGAGGGACATGAAAAAAAGACAGAAACCATAAGAGACAGAGGAAATAAGAGTCCCCCGTTCCTTACAGTCTGTTCTTCATGTCCTCGGGGCTCTTGCGGTGCAGCTCTCTGTAAGAGTCTTCAAAGACGTGGTCCCTCCTGACGTGGACAGCCATGTCCTCCTTCCTCAGACCCTCGTCCAGACGCTCCAGCTCCTGACGGAAGTATCTGGAGGGAGGGAGTGAAATTAGTAAAGAAAGAACCTACAATGTTATCATGAGAGAGACACGTTCCTCCTAAAGGACCAGTGTTCGACCTGGAGCGATCAGGGTTGTGTTCATTAGGGCAAGCAACTGTATTGGAAGTGTTTTGCAACGGAATACAAAATTAGAGTTGTTTATTGGACAAGTCCAGGATGTCCCTCCCGGTTTCATTCTATTGTCTTCCATTAGGTGCCTAATTAACACTAAAGAAGCCTTCCTTACTTCCGCTTGACGTCAAAGTCGAGGATACGGATGTAGTCGACCAGCACAGCGAAGGGTCCGTCGGCCAGGTGGGTGGTGGACTGACGCAGAATCTGGTTAAGTACGGTGCGGTGAGTCTCTGTAGAGGCAATGAAGGAGGGAGGGAGACAAAGGGAGAGAGAAAGAAACATGTCAGTCGCATTTTAGGTCTTGAATGATTCAGGCTGAATCTCAACATTTTCCTTGACTCCTCACGTCTCATCGTCACCAAGGAAATCACTGAAGGAAAATATCTGCTTTCCTTTGACGTTTTGAGAGTCCGGGAAGGAGAGCGGATGCAAGGGAAATACATGAGTCACCCCCTGCTATACCCTCCCATCGCTGCTCTCCAGTCCCAAAACTCACCGGCAAAGCGGAGGAACTTCTGTGTGTCGGGAGGCAGGTTGGAGGAAATGTGCATGGAGGAGGGTTCCCTGGAGAAGAAGGGGTCCAGAGAAGAAGGGGTGGCGGGGGTGAGGGGCGCGGGGGACAGGGGGGGAGGCTCATCTTTGATGTGGGACAATTGGCTCTCCCTGGTGTCCCTGACGGGGGGCTTGCTCTCCCTCTCTGTGGCGTGGACCAGGAAGAAGGCCTCCACTGCCGGCTGAAGAACTGAGGGAGAGAGAGAAAGAGGAGGGTGAGTAGACTGCTGAATTCAAGTACCCAAACTCGTCCAATAACACTCATTTTCATTTTTAAAAGTCTTATTTTTACCATTTTGTGGCTATTAACAAAACCCAGTTCCAATGTTTCATTGCCTGAGTGTACAATCAATACCACTACTTCTTATACTTTAAGCACATTGGTTCAGGGAGAGGAACATATAGCACCCAGGAAGGTGTAGTAAAACAGTGGAGGTTTACTACGGTTAACACATACCCAGAACGGCGTGCTGATCATGTGACTCCTCCAGTTCCTTCAGGCACTCCCCGAGCATGTCCCACAGTTCGTCTAACAGAAGCTGCTCGCTTAGCAGGGGGAGGTCTGGGAGACGCTCCTCTGTCTCGGATTGGCCGTTGCCTTCTTCATCTGCATAAGAGAAGGAAATACAAAGCACACGTTAGACTAACAGAACCATGTCAAATTATACCCATGGTATTTACCTTATAGTTCGATTGGCTCTGGCTGCATTCCAGGTCCTATTTTTTTTATCATATGAACATGGGTCCTGAGACGTTAACATCTTCAGGTGTTATGAGATGTAATAATCTGTGCAGTGTGACTGCAATTGAAGACGTCCTGGAACGCACCCACTGTGTGTTGTGGTTAATGGCCCAATGCAGCCATTTTATATTGACATTAAGTACCTTACTGTAATACATTTCCATTCAAATGGGCAAAAATAGTTTTTTAGCATAAGAACTTTCTCAAGCAATAATTTCGCTAGGACTGTCTGGGAATGGTCTGAGCGGGAGGGGAAACCCAGCTGTTATTGGCAGAAAGGTCTAGAACTTTTTGTTATTGGCCAATTAACCAATTTACCGAATGGTGAGATCACCATAAAAAGACGAAAGTACCGCCCATGCAAACCTGCTGATCAGAAGATCCGGTGTAGATTTTCAACCAGCAACCATCAGGAAATAACACTGATCAAATGTTTTCACACTTTAACAGTGTTCGTTTCTTCAGCCGTTGTACAATATGATACAAAACACAGGAAAAACTTTACGTGATTAGTGTTGCCGTAGTTTAACGGCAGTCTTACCCAGGGGTGCAAGGTCCTGCTCCAGAGGGGATGGCTGGTCTACATCCATGGGAGACTCATCCCTCTGGGCTGCCTGGGGCTCCGACACTGACCCTACCTCCGACTGGAGAAGAAATGGTAGGGGGAGGGTAGGATGACAAAAGTAGGTGCAGAGAGAGGGAATATTTGGGCAGATGGGAAGAGCGAAAGAGACAGAAATGTGATCAATATAAAATGGCAGACAGTTTACTGGAAAAAAATGAGTGTACCATGCTGATGCATGATGACATTGACATCCTCATAAACCTGCAGACAGAGAGGGGGTGACTGGGAGGGGGGCTAGAAGCATGAAGCCATGACAGCTAGCCAATACAGACCTCATCACATCATACAGTAGAGAAAGCAGGCAGCACCTCCATTCCAGAGCTGGCTTCAAACACTATTTGAAACCTTCCAAATAATTTCAGCATCTGTTCTAGCCTGCCTGGTCATTCCAATACTGAATGCAGTGGATATTTGGCATATCTCCCATCTCAGTCTGTTTTCAGCTTTCATCATGTCAGCGGTATGGAGGTTGTCGGTGTGAGATTGCGGGCTGTACGATAGGCTGATTTCAAATGCACCGATGGTGTCAGTAGCAGTGTGTCGGTATCCGTGTTTGGAGGAAGATCAATATGCACGGAAATGTAATCGATAGTGTGAGCATATGGTGAGTATGAATGTAAATCAGACCTTGGTTAAAACAGTATTTGCTTTCTTTTAAATACTTCAGCTACACTTGAATGAGCGTGCCTGATAGAATGGAACCAGTGCAAAAAACACCCATCTGGGACTATTTGAACCCAGGTCTAATGAATAAGCATGTAGTCAGTATGCATCATTTAGTCAATAGCACACAAATGTGTGCTTGTGTGGATCAATAGGCATGTAGTCATGTTTGCTCAGAAGCAGCAGTAGTCGGTCAGTGCGTGCGTTGCGGCCCATCATGCTAACCGTTGCAGCGCTCGCCGTGCCGGGGGCAGGGGGGGCAGCGGCGGGGGCATGGGAGGCAGCCACGGAGGATCCGGCGACAGAGGCAGAAGGCGGGGGTGCCTGCTGGAGGCGGCGTGCCCGCTGCCCCTCTCTCACCATCTGGATGATGGCGTCAGCCTCAGCTTCAAGCTGACGTACCGCTGCCTGGATACTGCTGGCAGAGCCCAGACTGGTGGAGCCTGGACACACAGGAGACCAGTTACATAACACTGACCCAGAGCAGAGAAAATCTAGACTAGAGAAGCTGACATTCCTGATTAAAATCAGGAAAATAACCTTGCCAGAGAAAGCTGTCAACCAGTCGCGTCTTTTGTGTTTAAAAAAACAAACTTGTTCCTAATAAAAAAACAAACATTTTTCATATAATTTCTAAAATGAACAGACTGATGACTCTAGCCATTCCTATGAATGATTTTGCCGTGTGTATGTGGGAGTGTGTGTAGTAGTGTACGGTTGTCCTACCTAGTCGTCCGGTCTGCTTGGCCTTCTTGTTGGCGCGGCGCGTGTCCTCTCGGAGTTGGATGATGACCTGCAGAACCCGCAGGAAGAACTTCTGGGTGGATGTCTTCGAGGTCAGGGAGGACATGCAGGGCAGCTGCAGCTCCCGCCCGCCCAGCGTCCGCTTCTGGGCTGCCACGATCACCACGCTCTCCGAGCCGTCGAACCTGCGCCCCCGCCAGCACGCGAGGACGGGCAACAAGGCGAAGTACAGTCATTATACAGAAATAGACCAGTGGTAGAGTAGTAGGCAAAAGATGTGGCTTAAATGATCAGACAGACGGATTGTCGAGTAAACGAAACGTTACAATTGCCGCATTGCACTTCTTTCCGTTTCAAGCCTTGCTTTGTGGTTTTACTATTTCTCAACACCGTGTGGGTCTCTATTCTCCCACCTGAAAGTGTGTGTCGTATTTAACCAAAACTGAATAGGTCAAGTTGACACTAGGAGAGAACCAGTGATGACTATCCATTAACATGACATTGTAATCTCCAGAGAGCCGTGTCTTTATGGGAGCTAAATGTCAACTTAATCACAAAGCCACCTCTAAAAAGCTGCTCCAACAGGATACTGTCATTAATACTGTGCATTTAGCCTCAAGATACTGAAATCCTCTACAAGTAATCACTTCACAGTCTTCCTTGTCCTACTATGTAGCTACTTGAGTTAATAGACACTTAGCTTAATCTGTGTCTAGCAAACTGGCCTAACTGAAAACCCTACCTCAAATGTAAAGTGATGTTTAGTCTAGGAATTAGGACAATACCAGTATAGCAATATTTTTTCCAGGGCAAAAATTAAAACACGAAGCAGACCAAACTCTTAGATCGTTTAAAAACCTTCTGTATCTAAAATATTGTGTGCTATAACTTGAGGCTGTTTTCCTTAAGACGTTTTGTTCCCTTTACACGATAATAACGAGTATCACGATACTGGTATCACCCCGGCCCTACTAGGAGGGGGCTTAATCTGGGTCCAGAAATGCAGCTGGTACTATTTTCCTCCCCAGACCCCCTCTCTCTTCACCTGCTAGAGTTTACCCCTAACCCCTAGCTATCTCAGAACTTCTCTCTTCACCTGCTAGAGTTAACCCCTAACCCCTAACTATCTCAGAACTTCTCTCTTCGCCTACTAGAGTTTACCCCTAACTATCCCAGAACTTCTCTCTTCACCTGCTAGAAAGCTTGCCGGCCTTCAGCCTGGCAGAGAGGGAGGTGTCCTCGGCCGGGGCATCAGGTGACTGGGCGTCGGCCCGGGCTCTCCTCTGCTGCTCCAGGTTGTACTCACGCAGCTCAGCCAATAATGTGCCTAGAGGAGAGAGGGGAAGACCACCAGTGGTCACCAACCGGTCGACGACAAAGCCTTTGCGTACCAATTTTTTTTGTTTTTTTGTTTCGTGCTGTTGGCTGTAAGTGCAACTAATTCAGCAGCGCCGGGAAGGCAAAGTACTCCAATTTTAAACCATTTCCTCGACCCCCCCTCCTCCCAAAAAAGCTCATTATTATGCTCACTCAGCTGTGCCTCACAAGTAATACAACAAATGATCTATTACCAGTGGGCTCATATACCTACAATTTTGAAATATAATTTCAAAATGGTCTGAGAAGAACAACGTTGGCAGGGAAACTCAAGCATAGCCAATATGCACTGATAATGTATTGGGCCGATAGCCCACTGCACAAACCTCCTTGCTACAGAACTGTTTTTAATTGGTTAATGCTGCATAGGCATAAACTTAAAAACGGATTTTTGACTCTACTGGGCATTTAAGTAAAATATTAAAGTGACAATGAAACAAACGCACCCATTGGTAGTGTCAGCTATCTCAGGCTTTGAATAAAAACACCTTGAACGTGTATTGAGTAGTCTACTGACGCATCTGTTTGCAGTGTGTATCCCAGGTGTCTAGCCCATGAGGCTAGTAGACAGCACGGTGTGTGTGTGTGTGTGTTTGTACCAATCTGTTTGCAGAGTGTGTATCCCAGGTGTCTAGCCCCACTCAGCAGCAGACGGAGCACAGTGTCTCTGGTGGTTCCATCTCCTCTAGACAGCTGGAGCAGAATGTTGGCTGCATCCTCCAGACCCTCCTCTGAACACGAGTGACTGGTCAGCACCTGGGAAGGGGAAGTGTGTTATTCATTAGGTTCCAAACGGAAGAAAACTGTCTGAAACCGGGATGAACTTCCTAGGCTCTGGTCAAAAGGAGTGCACTGTAGGGGGAACATTTCAGACGCAGCAATGAATTGACCTTTGTGCCTGGGCACCTGAAAGTGACTTGGTGTAAGTTTCCCTAACTGTTACACCAACACATGCATCTAGCCACGTAGAGAGCGATTAGCTTCAGCAGTTAGGGAACCAGTGTTTGTTTTAGTGGTCATTCAGTACCTCGACAGAGAGCTGTAGTTGTTTCTCAGTGAGTCCAGTGGAGGCCAGCTTGGTGTCACTTTCAACACAGAGCACGGTCGCTCTATGCTTCCCTGTCGGGACAAAACACACGCATCAATACTCTCTTCCGCTATGGTGCGTTACCTTGTAGGGCGCACGTAGATAAACATTAACACACCCCTTAGTATTGCTCGATGGGTATTATTTGCTGTGTATTATGTGGGAGCAGCAGCGCTTGTAAGACTAAATTCCCATCTGGGACAATACAGTTGATGTTTTTACATCCCACTCAAATAGAAAGTGATGTCAGTGTACTGCTTGTGAAGATGCTAGTTGTTCTCACCTGTGGCGCTGGCTCCAGTAGTGGTGGGTATAGAGACTATAGCTGTAGAGGTCTGGCCTGTCCCTGAGGACGAGCCCTGCGCTGCAGCCACTACCGAGGCCCCCGACACCACCCCGACGCCTGAGACCACCCCTACAGTGTTCCCCTGAGCAGAGGCGGAGACAGAGCTTGCAGCGGCGACGGCTGCACCAACGGTGGTGGTCTGCGGTGTTGGGTGTCCGGCGGGGACTTCCGTAGCCTTATTATCAGGCAGGGCGATGGAGATGAGGGAGAGGAGACGCAGGAGCTTCTCGGTTAGCAGAGAGGAGCGTCGTATCACTGGGTGGGACAGCATATTCATCAGCTGGCCCAGAGGAGAAGCCTCTAGGCTGAACTGAGCCCCGTCTGCCTCCCCTCCCGCCCCCAGGGGAAGAGTCTTCATGGAGGCCTTGCCTTTCCTCGACACATTCATGTTGTCCAGCTTCACCAGCAGGTCCCAGAAGTCGGTAGAGATGCCAAGGGACTGGGGGGTGATGGCCGCGCCACAGGCGCCCCCACCCAAGGAGTTCTGGGCTGAGGAGGGGGTGTTGGAGGAGGTCTGGGTGGATCTAGAGCCTCCTCCTGCTGTTCCGGTGACGATAGAGGCAGCAGCACACAGACGGGAGTCAAGTTCAGATGTGGAGGAGGAGAGCAGGTCCTTACAGCGCTGCTGGGTGAAGTGACTGGGGAACACCTGGAGATAGATAGGAGAGACAACATTAGGTTAATGACCTGGACTAACCAAGAGACACACACATTACATTGACAATTCACAATTTCCCTGACATTTTCAAACAAAAGCTCTGGTCAACTGGCAGTTATCCATCAAACACACCATTCATAAATCAGCACAGAGTTTTTGGACCCCCAAGATGAATGACTGACAGACGTGAGCAGGGACGTGTTCACCACCCATCCAGAGTACGAAACAGTCTCCTACCTTGGCCAGTTGGATAAGAGTATCCAGTACGTGTCGACAGACCACAGGGGCGGCCTGGGGGTGGATGTGTACGGTCGACCCTCCTCCCCCTGCACACGTCATCCCCGCCGCACCCCCCTGTACCCCTCCTCCCAGGGTCCCCCCGGGCCCTCCTGATGTCCCCCCCGCAGAGTGCCGGTCGGCATGCTTCCGTCCCGACGCCCGCTGGATCTGGAAAATGTTTGTACGGCATCCTAGCGCTGCGTCCATGGAAACGGACAGCCAAGAGAGCTGGGAGGAGCTACGAGACTCCACCCGGTTGAGAAGCTCCAGAGAGGAGGAAGAGAGGGAGGCGGAAGCGGTTGCTGCGGTCGTAGACCCTTTACTCCCTCCGTAACCTCCCTGACCGCCGGCAGTCCGCTTGCCTCTGGCGTCTTCCAGGCGGGTGGTCTCGACACAAACCTCACTCTCGCTGCTGCGCTGCAGGATGGAGAGGAGACTGCGGATGACCCAGCCACGCGTCTGGGAGTGGTAGCACAGGTTGCGAAGCACGCGGTGCAGACGGCTGGTGTTGAGTTTGGGTTCGTCTACGAAGAGGAGGACTAGGAGACAGGACAATGCCTCATGGTCCAGGAGCAGACGACCCCGCAGACGCAGCAGAGAGTCCACACTGGAACTGGACGGTCTGGGGAGAGGACAGAGGACAGGTTAGATGGGAGGTTGTCATAAGATGTCATACACACACACTTTAAACAGACTCATCTCTCACAGACTTTATCCCCACACCAGTCCTCGCCCTCTCACCTGCTCTGGTTGGCCCCTCCTCCCATTTGGAAGGTCCCGCCTCTCTGCACAGCAAGGCGGGTGTACTGTACCCCTCGGTTGCCCCCCAGGCGGCTGGTAAACGCAGGTGACCTCAAAATGGCCGACAGGGCCGAGCTGGAACTATGGCCGAACAGCCTCTCGTGCATCAGCTGTCTCTGACGAGCCTGGTGATGTCATAAAATGACTCCATTAATATCCCAGTATATTATGTAGCCGGAACAGAACTTGATCATTTTTCTAATTGTATTTTTTGAAGTTATTCTATGCAAGTTCACTTTTGTTACTTGGTGCTAGTGTGAAGTAAAACGTTTGAATCTTACACTCACCTCCTGCTCCCGGCGCAGCGCGGCTGCCTCGGCGGCGATGTCCGGGGGCATGACAGCCAGCACGCTGTCCTCCATGTCTTCTAGGACAGAGCGCCGCAGCTCCGAGGGGAGGGTCTGGATGAAGGTGACGGGGTCCAGGGGAGTGTCGCCCTGCGTGGGCTGCTGGGACAGCTCTCTACGCTGCTGTTCAGCACGTTGTTGGGCCAGGACCTGGGGAGAGGAGAGACCAATGAGAGTTCTTTAACTAATGATCCCAATTTTGAAAAACCGTATTAAGGCTTTAAAGCATTCATTAAGTCTTCCTAAGGCCATACATAGAGGCTTCAACAGCTTGAGTATAATGGAAATGTTAGGTGTTAGACCAAGATCACTAAATCTTCCCCTCTCTACACTACTCATAAACATGTACACTACATGGCTCAAAGTATTGGGACATCTCATTCCAAAACCATGGGCATTATTACGGAGTTGGTCCCCCCTTTGCTGCTTTAACAGCCTCCACTCTTCTGGGAAGGTTTTCCACTAGATGTTGGAACATTGCTGCGGGGACTTGCTTCCATTCAGCCACAAGAGCATTGAGGTCAGGCACTGATGTTGGGAGATGAGGCCTGGCTTGCGGTCGGCGTTCCAATTCATCCCAAAGGTGTACGATGTGGTTGAGGTCAGGGCTCTGTGCAGGCCAGGCAAGTTCTTCCACACCGATCTTGACAAACAATTTCTGTATGGACATTGCTTTGTGCACGGGGGCATTGTCATGCTGAAACAGGAAAGGGCCTTCTCCCAAACGGTTGCCAAAGTTAGAAGCACAGAATCGTCTAGAATGTCATATGCTATAGCATTAAGATTTCCCTTCACTGGAAGTAAGGGGCCTAGCCCGAACCATGAAAAACAGCATCCACCAAACTTTACAGTTGGCACTATGCATTGGGGCAGGTAGTGGGTCTCCTGGCATACCCAAACCCAGATTAGTCCGTCGGACTGCCAGATGGTGAAGCGTGATTTATCACTCCAGAGAACGTGTTTCCACTGCTCCAGAGTTCAATAGCGGTTAGCTTTACACCACTCCAGCCGAAGCTTAGCATTGCGCATGATGATCTTAGGCTTGCTCCTAGACATTGAAAGTCACTGAGCTCTTCAGTACGGTCCATTCTACTGCCAAAGTTTGTCTATGGAGATTCCATGGCTGTGTGCTTGATTTTATACATCTGTCAGCAATGGATGTGGCTGAAATAGACGAATCCACAAATTTGAAAGGTGTCCACATACTTTTGACCAAGGAGTGTATTTAAGTAAAATTTTAAGCCCCACATAGATCATTTACAAGACAAGTCATAATACATAAAAGGATGATTATAAGGGTGATGTATTTTCGTTCCTCACCTCCTCCTGTATGGCGGGTGGCAGGGCAGCCAGGAACTCAGGGCTGACTTCTGTGACGCCAGGTCCTCCTCCCAGTACGGGGGCAGTGGTGGAGGGGAGGGTGGCGGCGGCAGGGGGGCGTGCTGGGGGTCGGATACCCAGCTGGTTCTGGAGCACCTCACGACGGATATCCTCTGGAAGAGCTGCCAGGAAGGATGGGTCTACACCCTCTGGTAGACTGATGCCTGGAGGAGGAGGGGGGGGTGAGTGTAGGGCTCTACTGTGCATGACGTAACACAAGGGTGGCCAACTCTCCCTCTGGAGATCTACGGTGTATGCATGCTTTTGCTCTAACAATCGAGGTCCAATTAAGGTCCTGATGAGCAATAGGTGATTAGAAGAACCATGTGTTAGCATCGGATTGGAAAAAAATGTGCTTTCTCCAGGAGGAATGCCTACCACTGAGGTAGAGGGGCCAGAGAAACCAGCCAATGAGACTCTTCTTACCTGCCAGTGGGTCCTCATCCTCATTGCTGGTGGATGGGAAGGGCTCTTCCTGGATGGCCTGGGATTGGCTGTCTGCGCTGTCACTCCGGGGCATGGTCTCTCCAGGGAAGGAGACAGAGGTGGAGCTACAGAGGGGCAAAGTATGAGCAAGGGAGACAGAGAGAGCTCATCTTCCCCTCAGAGTTCCTGCCTAGATCACATTGGTATAAGTAATATGCTACAGTAGTAGCTCCATCTCGCCCTCTGATAGGTTAGGTATAATTTTGTTCATGTTTGATATACACCTATCCAAATATTTTAGGAGCTAGGGTTTGAATTTGGAACGTATCGTTAGTATTGTCCGCCAAGACCCTCACCCTGACTCCCCGTCTGTCTGCCTGGCCGTCAGTCCGCCGTCTCCACTCCCCGACAGCTCCTGTGGCAGATGGACAGCCTGGGTGGGGTTGGGGACGGGCTCTTCCTGCGTGGCAGAAATGGGGCTACTGGTATCCATGGGAGACCCTTCCAGTAGTGACAAGCCCACCGCTGCAGGCTCAGCGGTCTCCACGATGTCTGGACTCAGGGAGGCTGGGCGGAGAAGATTGGGGAGAGGAGAAGAATGAGTGAAAGAAGTGGGAAGGAAAATATGGGAGAAGAGGGGAAGAGAGAAAAGAAAAATGGTCAGTTAATACACTAAACAACTATGCATAGTCTGACGGCAACAAAGTGGTTGCATGAACACATATGCTCCGTTGCAAAATCTACACTAGCACGACACTTTGAAGCAATGTGTCGTTAGCCATGATTAGGGCTTTGGCAGTCATGACATTTTGTCTGCCGGTGATTGTCAAGCAAATAACTGCCTGTCTTACAATAATTGACCATCAATTAACAATCCCATTTACCATCTCCTGGCTTCCATGCATAGCCTACAGGTCACAAATGCAAACCTGTGGAACATCTACATTTGATAAAGTCTAATAAATCCATGTAATATAGCCTACACCGTCACAATAAATCAATTATCTATTTTAGACGGGTCTAAAGAAGCATGATATGAAGAAAACGTAGTCCATTTCAGAAGAACAGAATAGCATACACTGAGTTGTCCTTATGTTAGGCCCTGATCTGGCTGTGCCAAATGGCTGTGGGCTACACTAGTTCATTTAGCAGACAAGATTTGCTTCGAATTCTGTGGCATTTTATAGTATGAAGAACACAACTGAATAAAATAGAAAGTATATTTTCTCCAAACGATGAAGAAGTGGGCACATGCAGCTATTCTGCATTGAGCTGTTAAAATTAACAAAGAAACAGCTTCTCCTATATGCTTAATTTAGAGTTAATTATGCAACTTTGGTTGTGATACAAACATTGGGCTGTGTGTTTTGATTTTTAATCCATTCTCAGGCTTCATGATCCGACTAATGATGATTATTATTTTTACCCCTTTTTCTCCCCAATTTCGTGGTATCCAATTGTTTAGTAGCTACTATCTTGTCTCATCGCTACAACTCCCGTACGGGCTCGGGAGAGACAAAGGTTGAAAGTCATGCGTCCTCCGATACACGACCCAACCAAGCCGCACTGCTTCTTAACACAGTGCCATCCAACCGGAAGCCAGCCGCACCAATGTGTCGGAGGAAACACCGTGCACCTGGCAACCTTGGTTAGCGCAAACTGTGCCCGGCCCGCCACAGGAGTCGCTGGTGCGCGATGAGACAAGGATTTCCCTACCGGCCAAACCCTCCCTAACCCGGACGACGCTAGGCCAATTGTGCGTCTCCCCACGGACCTCCCGGTCGCGGCCGGTTACGAGAGAGCACGGGCGCGAACCCAGAGTCTCTGGTGGCACAGCTGCAGTACAGCGCCACCCGGGAGGCCCCAAATGATTATTTATTAAAGAAATGAAAGGCATGAGCTCTGCTTAGTATTTTGCTTAGGCTGCACACACTTCTCCAGTCTCATTCACAATTTGACAAGCACTTGAGATAATGCCTCAAATTTCCCAGCGGCATCCCCTTTGTGTGGCCGTAATGCCCTCTAAAAAAATCCATGCCTTTTGCTGCCAGTGGCCATTGGGCAGAATTAAGATAATAATTATAATTCCCCTCTCCCGGCTGCGTGCCCTGAAGCACTGCTCACTCACATGGCTCAATTATCATTAGCCAATGTCCGTCACGTGATCCGGTCTTTCTCACAGGCTACAAGTGAAGACAGACATCGTGGACGCAACTGCGTGTGTCCTTCTCCAATTCCGTGGTGCATATTGAAAGAACTGTCCACATTTACTTTTCGTCAGCCAACAAGATGAATACGCCTAACAAACAGAAAAAGCACTAGCCTATGTCAATCTACTACTGTAGATCTACTACTGTCTACTACTGTTCTATTCTGTGAGAAATAAACATTCCAAAAAGTTATACGCTAATATTGTCGCCCATCAGACTATTCTTGATTAACCTTGTCTTTACATATTATAAATAATATAAGTGTGAAATTTGAATGGACCATTATTATGCACCCGTCTTGAAACTAGCAGAGGGAAAAAAATACATATGCACTTAAAGGGATGGAAGACTCTTTTCCCGTGGTTTATTTTAGGCTATACTCCTGTTGTAAAGAGAAGCAATGTGCTTAATATCAGTAAAGTTGGGAAATAAATATAGTATGGCTAGCCTATAGAAAGCTGATGGGATTCTCTTTTTAAAAGAGGCCATCACTCTGTTTTTTCACACAATTGCATAGCCTATAGAAATGTTGTACAACATGAGCTTGTGGGCTCTCATGAAGTGTTTGATTAGATTTTCCATTTAATTTGCATTCATGTCAGAGTGATTAGAGGGACAATAGAGTGCTGAGTACCAGGCAGTTATCAAGTTTGGTAGGCTAATAATGACCATCAGCAGCATCAGAGCTTGGAGAAGCCTAATTACTGTGACTAACTGGTCACTTGGAATTTGACTGCAGTCATAACTCGTGACCGCCGGTGTGGCGGTAATACGGTCACTGTAACAACGCTAGCCATTATGGCTATATTTAAAAGGAGACCGCTTAGTCTACAGCATCACTGCAGATACATGTGTGCCCTTACTGCTCATCAGTCACTCTGTGAAAGAGGGTGCATTCGTTTAGCTACCCTGGTGCCCTGGATGGATGAGACCAACGGAATGGTCTCAAATGTGTAAACTCCACCAACCGGTGCGCTGGGAAAGCTAAAACGAACACACTTCTTACAGTTTCAAAGTTAGTCTACCTTCCCTGCCTCCATCCATCGCTCCTCCTCTCTCACCAATAGTGGGCACCGGGGACATTTCCATCTGTGACGCCTCCACTTCGCAGGTCGGCCTATCGGATGCCGCCGCAAGGGCAGGAAGACCGGCCCCTGCCAGGGCGGCCAGTGAATTGGCATGCGACTCGGCCAGGAGCAGGTCTGCGATTGGCTGGTGGACCTGCTGGCTGATGGCAGTCTCCAGGGAAACCAGGGCCTGTTCGTGGGGGGTGGGGGTTGTGGGGGTGACCTCTCCTGAGGGGGGAGCAGTGAGGAAACCATCCGAGACCCGAGGGGGGTCCAGACACGACACACCACTGCCCTGGGCCTCACCTTCTGAGTCAGGGGGGAGACAGAACAGAGAGAAGTTAGACAGAGTTCGGGAGTCCTAGGTTCACTTGACCTCCCTCTGATGGAACAACACACAGGAGGGATGAGTCAAACTAACTCAATAGTGAGCTATAGGTTCACCACTACAGTAGTTACATATAAAGTACAGAAACAGGTCCTACAGGTGTGCTAGTATCGGAATAGATTAAATAAGGGAAACTGGCTGGGGGAACCAAGGAGAGGTTTGGGGAGCACCGAGTTTGAGGGGTACAATGCTATCAATCCAAAGCTTATTTTTTCCTGGGTGAGATTGCTGAGAGTTGGGCAGCACTGAGGAAGGCAGTAAGTTGTATAGTTATCTCCCGTACGGGGCGCACTATCCTGATCCCCAACAACAACACAACTTACTACCTCACCACAGCACAGCCACAGAAGGGTATGGGTTCCACATCCGTATAACACACGCACCAGAAGCACATTAGGTTGCATAGCAACATCATGGTGTAGCTCACTTGGTAGAGTAAGGCACTTGCAACGCCAGTGTTGTGGGTTCGAATCCTACGGGGGACCAGTATGAAAATGTATGCACTCACTACTGTAAGTAGCTCTGGATAAGAGCGTCTGCTAAATTACTAAAATGTAAATGTAACTACATTCTCAGTAACCTTTTTTCCCCCCAAGTATTAGTTGCAGAGTAAGTGTCCAAGCCAAGATGTCAGTCCCGTGGTTTCCATGGTAATAGGGTCGTCTTGGCGTTGCCGTGGGAAAGACAGTAGACTGTATAGTTATCTCCCAGATCTGGTGTGATCCTAAAACTATACAAACTACTACCTCAACCCACAGCACGCTACGCTGTGTCCGTCTGTCTGTCTGCTGGCTTCAAGAGGGTCCAGACAGAGGACACTTAGTGGACCAGAGTCCATTAAAACATGCACAGAAAAAAAGACAGAAAAAGTGAACAGGAAGTTATCTGGAAAGAAAGGATTCACTTTCGCAAAAGGGTTAAAAGTTCGCCACAATCCGGTAAAAGCACTTGCACTCTTACAAAGAAATTATACTTAGTATAGTGTTCGCATTTAAAAACAAGGTGCCAGTACCAGCAGTGGTCTCTCCAGCCGCACCATTGACCGTCCCCAGTCCCGAGCCCTGTAGACTCTGCTCCCTGGCCTCCTCTCCTCCTGTCCTTCTGTCGTTCTGCTTAGCCTCCTCCTCCTCCGCCAGCTGGCGTCTTTTCTTCTCCCTCCTCTCCTCCAGCTCCTCATCTCTCAGGGTCTCCAAGTGTTGCAGGATAGGAACCTTCACCACTGGGAATGAGAGAGATGGGGTTAGAGGGATGGGCTGGGGTGTACAGTGTGTGTGTGCGTGCATCTATAAGTCTTCATGAGTAACTGTATGAATCAGCAACAATGTGAGAATCACAGAAAATCATTTTCTCAGTAGTCCAACAGCAGACTTGTAGAATACTGTCGTACCTGCTACACAGTCGTGCATGCTCTCAGCGTCCAGTACTTTACACTCATCAGTCCATCGGGTTAAGGCAGTGGGGATACTGGACAGAGTGCCTGGAAAGATACATATTTGAGATGAATTCAACATAATTCAATCAAAGCTTGGGCTCCCAGCACAGACTAAGCACCTAGGGACAGTTTCCAATAGATTCAGCCTTGTTCTGGACTCCTACTCCAATGACAGTATTTCTTAGTCCAGAACTAGAGCTAACTTGGGTCTGGTAAAGAGGCCCATATAGTAGACTGGACTGGTGGACAGCGATTGTCATACCTGCTTGTCCTCCGGTGCTGCTCTGCTCGTGGAAGAAGTCGTCGAGCAGCTCGTCGTCGGAGCGGGCGATGATGTGCACGTCCTCGTTGCCCACAAGGAGACGTGCGCGGCCGCGGGACTGCAGGGGCAGAGAGCTGGACAGCTGCAGGATGTCTGCTGCAGCACTGGGACCTAGCAGTCTGGAGGGGAGGAGAGAGAAGGCACATACACATTTAATATACAGCAGTTGATCGTCTTACAACACTGATGCATACACATTTAATATACAGCAGTTGATCGTCTTACACCACTGATACATAAACACTCACACACTTAAATCATACTCTCTTCTAACGCACCGACATGAACAAACACTTTCAGAACCTATGACCGTAGAAATGTATACACGAGTACAGCAACTATAATCAATACTTTGTTTTTGAGGTGCGATTGATTTAGCATTTGGGGGACTATTCCATTGGTTCCTTTGTACGTACAAAATCAAAAGCTGCTTAAAATGTTTGATAGAATCTGACCTATGACCTAGGAAAAGTCCCATTCATTCATTGTAGCATCTCCATCTCACCTCTGCAGGATGAGTGGAGGGTTGGGCTGTCTGTTCCCGGGGTAGTGGACGTGTATCGTGTGGCCCGTGTTGGCGGTGAGCTGGCGTAGCGTTCTCTGGCTACGACCCATGCCCTGCGCCAGGCGGTTGTTGGTGCCAGCTCCGCCCAGCGTTAGGGAGCCGTGGTCGGCGTGACGCACCATCAGGGGGTGAGAGCTGGGAATGTTGCCTGGGGAGGGAGGGATGTCAGCTGATGGGAACACGATAAACAGAGAGAACAGTTGCAGACATTAGGGGGAAACGTAGTGACACAACCCCGTCATTCTACATACTGCTATATGGCTATTATAATATAGGCTACGTAGCTACTCGTAAATCTATGTCTTTAGTGTTAGTTGTTCATTAGGATTTTTTTTTAAAAGAGACAACCTACTTTGAGAAATCAGGGCCCGTATTGATAAAGCGTCTTAGAGTAGGGGTGCCAATCCGGGATCAGTTTGGTCTTTTAGATTATGAATATATGGACAGGGGGAGCTGATCCTAAATCAGCACTCCTACCCTTGAGACGCTTTATAAATATATGGGCCCAGTTCAATAACATAGAAGCTGCCTTCTAAATCTATCCATACATTCAAAACAAAGACTATGAAAAACAAAGGAATAAAAACACCAATATGACTCACCGGTGGTGGAGAACATGTTGTCAAACTCTATGATGAGGTCATCGTCGCGGTCAAACCTCTCGAAGCGGATGTGTGGCGCCGCGTTGATGTCTGGGAAATCTTCATCCAGCTCCATCTCCGAACCTTCATCGTCGTCATCCTCATCTCCTTCTTCATCGTCCTGAGAAACAGAACATGGCATATTTAGACTATTTCTTCTTTCTTTACACTTTGTTATTTTTTCCATTACAAAACTCATTCTAGTTAGTAAATGGATACCATTCGAATGTGACCAAGCCGGTTCGAACCCAGGTGTCCTGTATAATAGCCCGCTAAGCCGGAGCCAATGCAAATCCTCACGACTCAGACAAGGTAACTGAACACAAAAAAAAAACTCCTTCCAGAGTCTTCAAACTCTTCACCTGATCCTCCTCCTCTTCCTCTTCTTCCTCCTCCTCTTCGTCCTGGCTGTCTTCTTCATCGTTGCTGCCACTGGAGTCCTCCTCCTGCGTGTGCTCCTCATCCTCAGGCTCCAGGATGTTCATAGAGTCTACGGTAGGAGAAGACGGAGAGGGGACAGTGAGCGAGACCAAACCACCCAACACACTTGAACTCTTTTCACCCTAATAACCTTATTTAACTAAATAAAACGAATTAAATAGATATTTCATGTATTTTTTACGACAGAGCCACGCCAAGCTGTACTGTGCTGGCTAGGTTACGCATACACCATAATTGTCAGAACCATGTTGGAGAGGACAATGTGAAAATAAAATATCAGAACCAGCACTTACCTTCTCGGTTGGCCTGTAGAGTAGAAGCCTGACTGATATTGGAGGGTGCCTCATCCATCAACACGTCCTCTTGTGATTCATCCTCACCACTGCCACGTCCCACTGAGTTACAGAGCAAACAACCAATCAGAAACAAGATGATGTACTGCATGTGCCCGCCCCTTTCTTCTACACCATCCCATTTCACTCTGATGAGTCCAGTGGTGTATTCAGACAGGTGAAACATTAAAGTAACATTTGTTTTCAAAGTTTATATTCTGTTAACTCGTACCCAAACATTTTTATTGACTCCTATACTCATGTGGCCAAAGCGTAAATCCGAGAAAAAAACACCAACAAAACCCAACTCAAACTTCTCTCAAATGATTGCCATTTCCCCCTAGAGGATGAGATCATCCTCCTGGGGATAATGAGCTGGCCGGTCAGTGGTCTACAAGAACTCATTTTTTAGAAATGAATCAAATCGGTCACATTTAATAGAAATCTGGAAAAACATTTCCTTTTAGAATGTTGCAGATAGAGATTTAATAGAGGTGAAATGAGACCCCAATTCTGTTCTAGAAAATGCTTTTCTAATTGAACGGTTTGTAACGTTTCACCCTTTTCAAAAGACGCCTGGATTCCAGACGCCCTGCTTACCGATAATGGAGCTATTGACGGCGCCAGCGTCTCTCTCCAACAGCTCGTCTATCAGATCCACCAGCTCGTTCTCCACCTGCATGGCCGTTGTGCTGAGCACCTCCGGCTGACCAGCGATGACTGCCGTGTCTCCCTCCGTCTCTCCGTCCATCAGGTCACTGTCTGTCCCCTGGACCCTGTGACTGCCCTCCACCAGAGTCCCCTCAGCCTCACCAGAGTCACCTGCAAAGAAAATGGATTCAGTGAGATGAACAGTAAGCCAAGAACAGTCTAAATGTGAGTTTCTGGGGAGCATGTGGGTGTCTGTGTAGTGTGTACATATTTGTTACTACATGTGTGTATGTCTACTATGTGTATGTGTTTGAGTGCAAACGTGTGTGTGTGTGTGTGCGTGCATCACCTGTGGTACCTTGTGTGTTGCTATTGGAGTCCCTGGCGGCTCCCACAGTGTCGTGCTCAGCCTTGTTCTTGCTGGATCCCCCCTTCCCTCCAAACAGGCTGCTGGGCTGGTTGACGATGCGGGACAGAGTCTCTAAGGGCTTCAGAGCTGCATTCACTGTGTTTGCCATGTTGGGACTGAGATAACAAGTCAATGGTGAGAAAAACATTTCCATTTTATATATTTTACCCCTTTTTTCTCCCCAATTTCGTGGTATCCAATTGGTAGTAGTTACAGTCTTGTCTCATCGCTGCAACTCCCACACGGACTCGGGAGAGGTGAAGGTCGAGAGCCATGCGTCCTCTGAAACACAACCCAACCAAGCTGCACTGCTTCTTGACACAATGCACATCCAACCCGGAAGCCAGCCGCACCAATGTGTCGGTGGAAACACCGTACACCTGGCGACCTGGTCAGCGTGCACTGCGCCCGGCCCGCCACAGGAGTCGCTAGTGCGCGATGAGACAAGGATATCCCTACCGGCGAAATCCTCTCTAACCCAGACGACGCTGGGCCAATTGTGCGCCGCCCCATGGGCCTCCCGGATGCGGCCGGCTGCGACTGAGCCTGGGCTCAAACCCAGAATCTCTGGTGGCACAGCTAGCCTTAGACCACCCGGGAAACCGAGAAAAACATTCTCAATGGAAGGAAGAAATAAGGAGACATTAAGCGATTTGACCACAAGATAGTTGAGAAAATATGAGATCTATGCAAATTTAAGCAATGCGACGTCACAATAACCAATTGGGGGGGGGAGCTCTTAAGCCAGCTTTGGCACCGTGCAAGACAAGCTACCAGTCAACGTGCTGTTTTGAATGCTGTTTGGAAGAAACACCCACAGGGGAAGATTTCCCTGATGCCTTACTATAAAGTAGTAAGCAATGTGAATCCTCTAAGAGGGTGAGTAAGGGGTTTGAGAGGATCAGTGGTGTGTGTGTGTGTACCTGGACAGATCGAGGCTGTGCGGTACTCTAGCCAGGTCGTTGACCAGTCCTTTCTTGAGGAAGAGGCGTATGATGTTGTTCATGCCGTTGTGCTGCGTCTTGGCTGCTGACGTGCTGTAGAAGCTAGAGGTGGACGGACACGACTCCATGATGGTGCTGATGATGCACATCACCGCCTGGAGCCTGGGGGGAGAGAGAGAAAAATGGGGAGTTTTCAGTGAAGCCTAGGCACACAGGGACAGATAAAAGGCATAACGAATGCACTATGAATCTGTCCATTAGTCAAATACATTACCAATTTCAACTTTTGACACACATCAAAGTGACAAATAACGGATGGTAAATAATAAACTCAGCAAAAAAAGAAACGTCCCCTTTTCAGGACCCTGTCTTTTAAGG
The DNA here is from genome assembly GCF_045791955.1 of Oncorhynchus clarkii lewisi. Taxonomy (NCBI): domain Eukaryota; kingdom Metazoa; phylum Chordata; class Actinopteri; order Salmoniformes; family Salmonidae; genus Oncorhynchus; species Oncorhynchus clarkii. The sequence goes on along the minus strand of NC_092162.1, from coordinate 38,382,359 downwards.
ATAATTCGTAAAAATCCAAATAACTTCACAGACCTTCATTATAAAAGGGTTTAAACACTGTTTCCAATGCTTGTTCAATGAACCATAAACAATTCATGAACATGCACCTGTGGAACGGTCGATAAGACACTAACAGGTTACAGACGGTAGGCAATTAAGGTAACAGTTATGAAAACTAGATGCCTTTCTACTGACTATGAAAAACACCAAAGGAAAGATGCCCATGGGCCCTGCTCATCTGCGTGGAGGGATGAGGACTGCAGATGTGGCCAGGGCAATAAATTGCAATGTCAGTACTGTGAGACGCCTAAGACAGCAAGCACTACAGGGAGACAGGGCGGACAGTGGCAGACCACGTGTAACACCTGCACAGGAGCGGTACATCCGAACATCACACCTGCGGGACAGGTACAGAATGGCAACAACAACTGACCGAGTTACACCAGGAACGCACAACCCCTACATCAGTGCCCAGACTGTCGGCAATAGGCTGAGAGAGGCTGAACTGAGGGCTTGTAGGCCTGTTGTAAGGCAGGTCCACGCCAGACATCACCGGCAACAATGTCGCCTATGGGCACAAACCCACCGTCGCTGGACCAGACAAGACTGGCAAAAAGTGCTTTTCACTGACGAGTCGCTGTTTTGTCTCACCAGGGGTGACGGTCGGATTCGCGTTTATAGTCGAAGGAATGAGCGTTACACCGAGGCCTGGAGCGGGATCGAGTATGAGGTGGAGGGCCCGTCATGGCCTGGGGCGTTGTGTCACAGCACCATCGGACTGAGCTTGTTGTCATTGCAGGCAATCTCAACACTATGCGTTACAGGGAAGACATTCTCCTCCCTCATTTGGTACCCTTCCTGCAGGCTCATCCTGACATGACCCTCCAGCATGACAATGCCACCAGCCATACTGCTTGTTCTGTGCGTGATTTCCTGCAAGACAGGAATGTCAGTGTTCTGCCATGGCCAGCGAAGAGCCCGGATCTCAATCCCATTGAGCACGCCTGGGACCTGTTGGATCGGAGGGTGAGGGCTAGGGCCATTCCCCCCAGAAATGTCCAGGAAATTGCACGTGCCTTGGTGGAAGAGTGGGGTAACATCTCACAGCAAGAACAGGCAAATCTGGTGCAGTCCATGAGGAGGAGATTTAATGCAGCTGGTGGCCACACCAGACACTGACTGTTACTTGTGATTTTAACCCCTCCCCCGCTTTGTTCAGGGACACCTTATTCCATTTCTGTTAGCCACATGTCTGTGAAACTTGTTCAGTTTATGTCTCAGTTGTTGAATCTTGTCATGTTCATACATGCTGAAAATAAACGCAGTTGAAAGGGAGAGGACGTTTCTTTTTTTGCCGAGTTTATGAGCCCCATGGAAAAAAACTTTGGCTTAATTGTTTTGAGACAATTATGATATCTCTGCCCTGCCCAGCCCACTCCCTCACCTGGCGTGTTTCTCCGTGCCCTCTGCCATGGCCAGCGCCCGGCTGAGTGCGGCCTTCACCTCATTGACCAGGGCCACCTGTGCATCGGTGCCTGTGCCAGCAGCTGCCAGGCTGGCCAGGAAGAGGCGTGCCAGGGCTGGGGTGTCCTTGTCCTCAGAGCTCTGGGTGTGGGGCAACAGGTGGTCCAGCACAAAGGCTAATACACTGCAGTCCTGCAGGGGGAGAGAGACAGAGAGAGCAAGAAGGGAGTCAGGACGACAAGTCTTATACTCAACATATTACAAATATAGAGCAGTACAGTCATGTAGCAGAGGAAGAGATGGACTCTTGGGTGAGGAGAGGACTGGCACAATGTATTGTACATACCTCTACAGAAATGAAATACATATACAGCACACAGAGAGAGGACTAGAGTCAGGTCAAATAGAAACACAGGATATATTCCACATTTTCTCTAATGAGGTTGGAGTAGTGGCTATGGCAATACAGGGAGGGGAAGAGAAAAACAGGAGTTTGTCAACATCGTGTTTAAACTCCTCAAATCCTTCGAGCCCTTGAGGCAATTTGTGCCAAATGTATTACAGTAGTAAAACTCTACATAGATTGTGAAAGCTGGACGTTTTGCCCAGTCCAGGTAGAACACCCCTACCTCCTTGATGAGCTCAGACTGTCCGGCCGTATAGCAGTAGGATGCTATGAGGGTGGCAATGCCCACGTAGGACCTGACCAGCTCTGCCAGGAGACGTAGGATGGTGGAGGTGGGCATCAGGGGCTTGGAGGCCTTAGCCTTGGCCCCCTTACCCTCCTCTGAGCTGGCTCCCTTCTCCCCCTCCACCTCCTTCTTCTCCTCACGCATCTCCTCTGGAGTAGAGGCTGAGGTGGTGGGGAGAGAGGGTGGGAGATGGAGGGAGTGGAAAAGAGAGAGAAGAGAGTTAGGATCGAGCAGGGGGAGAGAGGTGTCTAGGAATGTTACAACACTGATGGGGCAATTGTGACAAATCGATTTTTGTTCATTCATTTGGTTTAAATACACTATATTGTATATTAGCATCATACAAATTGACCAAACTAAGGAAAGAAGTGTATTGTAAAAGTACCAGTGGAGGCTGGAGGTGAGGAGGAGGGAGGGAGGGTCTCACCTTCTCCCTGGGGTGTTCCAGACTGAGAGGAATCAGCTACCGCTCCATCTGCAGAAAACACCTGGGGCTGAGAGACAGGAGGGGGAGAAAATATGACCTACAATATATCTAGACCAATACAGCAGCTTTCAAAACATACATATCAATGTTTTGATTCAAGACACTCGCACTCCTGGGTCCGGTTCAAGAAGACAAACATTTTGAAATGGAGAGGTTTCACCTGAACTTGTCCAACAAGAACAGTCCTGCATCGGACCGGACACCACCCGTGACCCCCTCCAAAAAAATCAGCTTGTGGGTGGAATGAAAACATTTCTCGCGGTTCAAAACAATTATATTGCGGGTCAGAAACATTTCAAAAATAATATATTTCTTCAAAACCAGCAACTTGAATTGTGTTGCGAAGAGAGTGGAGCAGGGAATTGTCCATTAGTAGGCCCATTTGTGTGGTGCTGAAACACTCCTAATTTGTCAGAGTGCAGAGATTACGTTGTTATCTTCCGCCACATAACAATACGTTGCCAAGTTCATTTTCCCCGAGTCCATATAGCGCACGTGAAAATGCTTTCCTTTTTTTGGGGGCGGGAGATGCACTTGATTCAGCAGCCCTAGCGCAGAGAAGGCAAAGCGGTTGCATTTTTAACCATTTCATGTGTCTGAAGGCAGAACTCCACCTACCCAGCAGGCCCAGAGAGCAAATCAAGTGCACCTATAGGCCTACCGCTGGCCTATCAGAAAGCTCAGATCACCGTGTCTGCACAGTTTCCCAGAACCATAGAGTAAAAGGAAGCCTTGAACACGCAGCAGAGTTTGTATTGAGAGATGTCAAAACTTCTAAAACCATGACTAGACTCAACAAATACAGCAAAGAGCTGCTGTTTTGATGTGTAGCCTAAGTTTGTGTTTATGTTGTTATTCAGCACTGTCAACACTTTGTTCAACAGTTTTATAAGCCATAAAATGCACCTTCGCTCCTTCCAGTCACACTACAACCAGCACTGCAGCTGCAATAACAAGTACAGCAAAGATTGTCAATAAACTTGCGTTGTTTTTATTAGCGGCTTGTGTCTTTTTAAATATCGAGGAATATTTCACTTACTCTGATCATAGGAGTAACAACATGAATTGGTGCATGAGTTTCATTATTAACTGGAAGACTGTGTCCCCTTTTCTCAGTGGAGAGAGGGGGATGGTGAGTCTGGGGAGATGCAGCCTCACCACTGTTCCCTCCTTCCCCTCAGACTGACCATCAGATGCAGGACATCAGTCCAGTAAAAAAAAAAAAAGTTCTCACTTAGCTGTGCCTAACTATTAACAGTGTGATCATATATATATTTTTTTAAATATAATATCAAAACGGTCTGAGAAGAACAACGTTGGCAGGGAAACTCAAGCATAGCCAATGCTATGCTGTGATAACGTACAAACCTCTTTGCTACAGAACTTTTTTTATTTAGTTAATGTTGCATAGGCCTATGTTTTTGAAATTATGTTAAAAAATAAATAAATCTGAGCAGTAGATCTCGGCTTGCATTTTGACTCAGTGATATGGACTCAAAGTTGTGATTAGTCCAGTTAGTCAAAGGTTGAGTTGCCTACTAAATAAAAGAAGGCTCCCGGGTGGCGCAGCAGTCTAAGGCACTGCATCTCAGTGCTAGAGGAGTCACGACAGACCCTGGTTCGAATCCAGGCTGTATCACCACCGGCCGTGATTGGGAGTCCATAGGGCAGCGCACAGTTGGCCCAGCGTAAATAAGAATGTGTTCTAAACTGACTTGCCTAGTTAAATAAAAGGTTAAATGAAACAAATACAGATATTTTAGCAACCTATAGCCTATTTGAGTCAGGGAATAATTTATTTAAGTTTCAATAAAACGGCCCATATCTTTTGTTGTCCCGACGCAAAATGTTTTTGCTACCGTGTGCCCTACTGAAACAGGACCATGGCCAGAATGACTCTTACAAACAGCCAGCCAGACATGACACTTACGTTGATATGGAAAGCGGACTGCGAGTCGAAGTCACTGCCCTGTCTGGTGAGTCTGTACTGCTGGTAAACGTCGTCGCCCACATCCTGGAGGATCTGACACAGGTCCTGCCCCCCGGGCACCGCCACCGCACGCTCCTCTGGACGCTCCGCTACAGGGGAGACTTCACACAGTAAGCTAGACTTCACACAGTGAGCTAGACAGTAAGCTAGACTTCACACAGTAAGCTAGACTTCACACAGGTGTAGCTACAAGGCAACATTGATGTTAAGATCATGTGACTCCATGACTCAAGAGAAGACAGGATGAGAGGACTCACGGGAAAGACTAATCGGGATAGAGTGTTTGTGTGAGGGTCTTACCCTCTTCAGGGGCGTGGTAGGCGGCCAGGGCATTTAGCATGTCATAGATGACCTCTTTGATGGTGTCAGGGATGGGGGGCAGCGGAGACATTTTGAGGGGGGTGGTCTTCACTAGCTGCACCGCGTTGGGCCCCTTGATACGCAGATTCTCAAACTCATCATCTGAGGCTGAGCAGAGGAAGGGAGAGAAACACTTCGAGCAACCATGTACACGTTTAATCACTCAGTCACATTGTTACGTTACACTGTAAAATAGGGAACTAGCCGAGAGCTATAGGTGCAAGAGGATAGTTGAATGGCCACAGGTCTGTCCGAGATGTATACAAAAGTGGTTTAATAAAGATTTGGTCACCACACTACGCTGCTTTGCATGGTTCTTCCAGCTAGATAGGCCTGTGGCCATTTAACTATCCACTTGTATAAAATATGGATTTTTCCCATGAGAGTATTTTAACGTACCCGTACCAGCTCCGCGAGGTGCGGGCAGGGCGATGCGGACGCAGCTGTTGGCTGTGTCAGCGAAGCAGTCCGGGTTCCGGCAGGCGGCAGGGCCCAGAACACGCAGAATGTAGTTGATCTCTCTGGAGCCCAGGGAGCCTGATACCACACCTGACGTGGTGCTGCCCGCCCCGCTGGTCACTGCTGACCGTACCACCTAGAGAGGGTAGACAGGGGGCACTGTCACTCAGTGCAAAACCCTAATGGCTATATTGTACTACATTTTAACACTGACTGGGAGTGTCTCAACAGTCTAAAATGGGTTCCTATTTCCACTGATCAGGAAATAGTAAAAATAGCAATGGTGTTGGAGCTTTCTAGGAGAGGACTGTTGATATGCATGCTGGGTAGGTATTAGCGAGGGAGGGGTTTAATATCCAGTACCTTCTCCATGGTGTGTCGTAGCGTGGCGGGGTCCTCTATGATGTGTCTGAACAGCAGGGTGACGAGGGGCGTGAAGCCGTTGAACCCTGACCCCTGTGTCAGCCCCAGGATCATCCTGGTACTCTTCAGCTCAGCAAACATCATGGCGTAATGGTGGGTCCTCGTCAGGCGTAGGCATAGCCTGAAAGAGAAGAAAACACTTTAGTTGTAGAGGGCTTTTCGTCACACTAACAAAATATTCCAGAAGTACATTTTAGTCATGTAGCAGACGCCCTTTTCCAGACAGAGCGACTCAGTCAGTATATCCAACTGATGTTAGGCAGGCAAAAACAAACACAAGAGTCATTGCAAGTAAACCTTCCTACAAGATAGCCACTGTCAGCTAAATGGTCTAGAGCTTTTCATAACACTCAAGACAACTTTTAATAACAAAAAAAAGATTCAAGAAGAAAACAAGAACCATATAGAAGTAAAACAGGAACCTTAGTGTGGCGTGGAGGGTGTCTGGGTCCACAGGGACACTGATCATGGAGACACAGGCTCTGATGAGCACTGTGGTCATATCCTCCGTCAGGCCCTGCACCACGATGGCTCCTCCTGTCCCGGTGCGTTCCGATGTGGGGTCCAGGGGGGCTGTGGGAGGGGGGGCGGGGGGAGCAGAGGGACCGGAGGAGGACTCTTTTAGTTGGGGGGTAGCATTGTCCTCTTTTGGAGCACTCATCTCCACGGCTACTGGGGCAGAGTCTGAAAGAATCAGAGAGGGGGATGTTACTACGGTACACAACTATAGAAACGGTATAACTGGTCTAATGACATACATACACACACGCTACCGTATCAGAAGTTTGGGGCCACTTAGAAATTCTTGTTTTAGAAAGGCCATTTTTTTGTCCATTAAAAAATATCAAATTGATCAGAAACAGTGTAGACAGTGTTATTGTGGTAAATTACTATTGTATTGTAGGAAACAGCTGATTTATGGATATCTACATAGGCCCATTATCAGCAACCATCACTCCTGTGTTCCAATGGCACATTGTGTTAGCTAATCCAAGTTGATCATTTTAAAAGGATAATTGATCATTAGAAAACCCTTCAGCAATTATGTTAGCACAGTTGAAAACTGTTGTTCTGATTAAAGCAATAAAACTGGCCTTCTTTAGACTAGTTGAGTATCTGGAGCATCAGCATTTGTGGGTTCAATTACAGGCTCAAAATTGCCAGAAACAAATAACTTTCTTCTGAAACTCGTCAGTCTGTTCTTGTCTTGAGAAATTAAGGCTATTCCATGTGTGAAATTGCTAAGAAACTGAAGATCAATTACAACAATATGTACTACTCCCATCAAAGAACAGCACAAACTCGCTCTAACCAGAATAGAAAGAGTGGGAGGCCCAGGTGCACAAACTGAGCAAGAGGACAAGTACATCAGTGTCTAGTTTGAGAAACAGACTTCTCACAAGTCCTCAACTGGCAGCTTCATTAAATAGTACCCGCGAAACACCAGTCTCAACGTCAACAGTGAAGAGGCGACTCCGGGATGCTGGCCTTCTAGGCAGAGTTGTAAAAAAAAGTAATATCTCAGACTGGCCAATAAACAGTGAGAGTGCAGTTTGTGGCTCCAGCAATGGCTAACAAAAGGTCAAGAACATCTGCACACATCACCTTTAGCTGAAAATGTGCTTTAATCTACCATATCTGCTTATAAAACACTGGGGTTGTGCATATCACTAAAACAGTGTCTCCCATCTAGAAGGCCATTACATGAGTGTCTGTGTGTCTCCTCTGCCTTGCCCCAGTCTCCCTTCTCCCTCTCATAAACCAGTTTGAGGCTATACTGGAACGATAGCTCCTCCCATCTAGTAGTAGTCGGTCTAGTCATCACCTGGGTCTGTCTGGGTCTCCTCTGCCTTGCCCCGGTCTCCCTCCTCTCTCTCAGAGTCCGTCATGCTGCCCGTCTTGGCCGGCTTAGGAACGCGAGGCACTCTCTGGACCGTGAGCATCACCGGACGACGGTTACCCGTCTCCTCATTCACCTGGAATAGAAACATTAGAAGAAATCTGAGAAAGGAAATGGTTTACCGGACCCAAATTTAACCCATTACTGAACTGAAAAGCACTTTCAATGAATACTCTCCTTTGAGCATGCTTTTAAAGACCAGGATTTTTAAAAAAGTAAATAAAATAAAATAAATATGTTTCACTGTTTGTCGACTCAGTTATTTTGTTTGAGTTGGAGTGGCATGTATAAGAGAGGCTATGAGGAAGAGTTCCTACCTGGACCATGGTGTTGAACTGTACGGTGTATCGCCTGCGTCCCGCGGTGAATCGGACGCTGCTTTCTCCAGCCCTCCAGGCTGAGTCTATAGTGCTGTTGTTAGAGGCAGAGTAGCTGCACCAGCGGCCGGACCGGTCATCAAACCAACGCCAGTTATTACCATTGGGCTGCAGGTACTGGAGAGAGGGGAGGAAGAGAGAGGGAAGAAAATTATTTTATTGTCCATGGGAAACAAGAAAATGTGTATTTTCAGTGAGAGAAGGGTCAGGAAAAGACCAGCTATGGCAACACGATGGTAATCATATGCATATTCTATAGAGTCGGTTCATCTTTATGCGACACTCGGAGGACATCATTCTTACCTTGTTCATCTGCGCTCTGCGTTTGGATGAGACGGCCATTTTCTCATAGAAGTCAATGATCAGCAACACTGGAGTGATCCACCTATAGAGAGTCACAGACAACGTGCAGCCGTATTGAACATCGCAATTTGTCTGGGAGGAGCCAGGCTTATACATTTACTTCACCTGAAGTAATTCTCTCTAGTAAGGCATTGGAAAAAAGGAAAGAGATCGTTTATGCTGTTATTTCTAGCAGGACACTATGACACTATTTTTGAAGGGCAATCCTGCAGGTGTGCCAGCTAGCTAATCTCGAGCGGTCAGTTTCGTCAGTTTTCTGTGACAGATCCAGAGGACGGGGTGGTACTGACTTGGGTGTCTGGATGTCCTTCTGCTCCTTGGCAGCCTGCAGACAGGGCTGCACCACCTCCAGCAGCTTGATGAGCACATTGAGGATCCCACTGTTCTCCACCACCCTGGCACACGACAGCTTCAACTCCTTAAGGAAAACAGGACAGCGTGGATCAGCATACAGGGCCAGTGAGTGAGTGTGAGTGAAAGGAATTGCTGTGCTTCTCTTTCTCTGCCATTACCTCAAACAAATATTTTGAGCAGTAGGATGTTTTTCTGTGTGTGTCTGTTTTTCCGTACCTCAAAGAGCAGTGTGAGCAGCAGGATGCGTGTTGCCAGGTTGGAGGCTTGGGGCAGGGTGGCCATCTGTCTGGTCCACTCGGACACCGTTTTGGTGTCGCTGGTGGTCAGGGGTACTGCTGCCTTGATCAGCACGTCTGCTGCCTCCCACACCTACACATCAGAAACATGACAGAGAGGCTGGTATACTGATACTAAAGTCTATAAACACATTTGACTGCACCTATCCGGTGTATGTGAAATAATTTATATATATATTTTTTTTTAACTCGGGCATATCATACCTAACTACACACACGTTACTCACCTGGTTGACAACCTGTCGTAGGATGAGGTCCCTGTACTCGGGGCCGCTCCTCTTGATGGCGGTCATGAGCAAGTCACAGAGGCGGTAGACTGTGTCTGGCAGCTCGTCCAGCAGGTGGAAGCAGCCGGGGAGCATGGAGTCAGTGAAGGCATGGAGCTCCGTAATGTCCAGGGGCTCGGCCTCCAGAAACCTCTCCAGGCAGCGAGCCTCCTCCTCCTCCGTACGCTCCCTGGCTCTCCTGTCATCCTCCTCACGACGACGCGCCGCCTCCTGAGAGAGGGAAAGATGGAGGTGGGGAACATGAGCGGATGTGGTGGTGAAGTGGCGGTCCAGAAACAACCCCTTTTCACAGAACAAATCTGAGAGCACTGTATAGACAGAAGCAATGTGGCTATTATTCTAATGAGCCCATCAACTGAAAAGACGACGGTGCAAACATAGAAATAGAACTCTAGATCTGTGGCTACAACAGTATTGCTTACATCTATCCAATACTTCCAGATGTACACATACCTAGGGTGTAGACTCTACAGCTTGTTTCTGGGCTGGGCCCTGGTTATTCATTTATGAGCCTTCGTCTATTCACGTTTGAATTAATTCACCAATGTGTTCCCTCCGTATGTCTAAGTGTGCGTGTGTGGCGGCAAACCTCGGGCGAATCAGAGCGCTGCTCCATGCTGACCTCTTGTCCCAGAGACATGGCGATGGCTCTCATCATCTGGTCTTCTTCTGACATGGTCATGTCCTACAGACAGAGGGACATACAAGTACACTTAATATACACTATGGGAGGGGGGGACTGTAATCTGTAATCTCTCTCTGTGTGTGTGTGTGCGCGGTCGCACCCTGACGGCTCCGCTGAGTAGAGGAGGAGGGTGTGTGAGCAGGTACTCTGTGGCCTGCTCCATGGTGCTGGTGTTCACCAGGGCCTCCATGGCATGCTCTCTGGAGAAACCCATGTCCATCAGCTAGATAGAGGAGAGAACAAGGGTTACATAAGGTTAGAGGGAGAAAGAGGGGCGAGGCCAGAGTCACAGGACAGGGTTAGAGCAGAGTTCCTTCTAGGACGTTTCTCCTAGCCACTGTGCTTCTGCCTCTGCATTGCTTGTTCTTGGGGTTTTAGGTAGGGTTTCTGTAGAGCACTTTGTGGCAACTGCTGGTGTAAAAATGTTATAAAATACATTTGATTGATAGATGGAGGGTGGAAGGGAGGAGAGAGCCACAGAGAGACCGGGGAGAATGAAAAAGAGAGCACAGAACAGAGAGCGAGCCAGAGAGCACATAAAATAGATTGGGACAGAGAGAGAGAGAAAAGGAGCAGACAGTGGCAGTGTGATCAGAAATCCTCACATACTTTCTTTCATTGTTCATCCTTCCAGAATGACCTATCCATCCTTCCTAACCTCTACATAGCATGATTTCCTACCCTCTACCCAGTTCTCATGCCTCAATGTTTTGAAATTCATCCCATTTGATTTAAAGCAAGGCTCTTCTCACATATATCCTCCAAAACATGCCTCTGTCCACACACTCTCTCTCCCTCCCAAGTGGCGCAGCGGTCTAAGACACTGCATCTCGGTGCATAAGGCGTCACTAGTCCCTGGTTCGATTCCAAGCTGTACTACATCCGGCCATGATTGGGAGTCCCATAGGGCGGCGCACAGCATCATCCAGGTTCAGATGTCATTGTAAATGAGAATTTGTTCTCAAGACTTGCCTAGTTAAGTAAAATAAACGTTAAATCCCTCCTTAACCGTGACCCCAATTACAAGCACAAGAGAACAGTATAAATTCAATAAAATGTGCCCACGCGCCAGTTCGCATCGAAAATAATGTGTAAGTTCAGCACAGTGTAGGAGAAAGCATGCACAGCTCAGGTCAAGTATAAATGGACTTTCAGATTCACACTGGCTGTGGAGCCAGCTAGCTGTATACCTGCTGTAGCTGCTGCTGGTTGACGTTTGGCTGCCTCTCCCTGCCTCCTCCCTGCCCCTGTCATAACAAGACAAAGTGGAGCAGGCCACGCCAGGGTGAGGGTTCAAGAGGACAATAGGTTGACAACAAAACAGTCCAATTTCATCTTATTACAACATGACCACCTTATTAGTTAACAAGACAGTGAATGTGCAACAGAGGCTATCAAATTGAAGCTTTCAAATCGTATCTTGCAATGCAAGCAATCATATCTACCAAAGCTGTCAAATGTCTAATGCCAATCTGTCTATGAGAAAAGCAATCCACCAAAAATACATTTCTATGAAGAAACAGTCCCAAAGTTAATGAAATCCCAAAACGCAAACTGATCAACACCCACACACTCCCCAACTCCCCTTGGCACCCCAACTTCCCTCCTGTCCCCTTACCTGCTGTAGCGGAACCTGGTTAACCTGTGGTTCTCTCCTGGGAGTAGAGTTACTAGAGTCCTCTGCTGCTTCACCTGGTGCAGGTGGTGCTGAACTGCCTCCGGTAGCCGGTCCTGACCCGGAACCTGCTGGCACCTCTGCTGCAGTCACTGCTGCTCCAGGGGTTCCTACAGCTCCAACTCCACCTATGTTAAATTCATGCATTTGAAATGAGTGTCCTTGGACAGTTCTTGTATGTTAATTTAATCCTTAATGTGGATAAACATTGTAAATTGTGTCAAATAATTCAGCTTTCACTGCTATTAATATCATTAAAACACAAAAAATGTAAGTGATAAGTAGGCATTGGTCTGAAACCAAAAAATAAATGAAATTCCAATGAGCACCACAACTAATTCACCCATAGTCTACCAAGGTTTTCCAGCACACATTCATGCTCTACAGTAGCTATTATATCCACGGGGCAGGTGGGTTTAGGGTCATGAAACAATGTGTGGATGAAGGGTGAGTGGGTGGCAGGCAGGTTGAACAAATAACATTTGTTTGTTTTTCTTTTTTTTTATAAATCATAAATGTATCATTCTTACGCAATTTATATTTCTAGGAAACATTGACGGTTGTTTTTCATTATTTTTAAGGCATCAGCGTTTGTGCATATATTATGATGACATTCTGACGTTGTTTGTTTGTTTTGTACTACGGAAGGGTTTTTTCGGCAGTTAGGGCACACTTTTTTCTTGAGGCCAGCCGAAGTTTTGGAGCTGAAGTTGAAGACCCTTTGCCCGAAATTGGTCAACTGTAGGGATTCTTCTATAAAGTCTTTGTAGTCATTCAACGAGAACTAATTTTCATGAACATTTTTCCAATGAGAAATACAGCACCAAGTATCTTAGATAAAATTGAGCGACTAAGATCTCCGCGGGAAAAAAAACAAAATTAATGACAGATTTCTTGAGTCATCTTAGATCAATTCTGACTCTTTTGAGGAAGTGTATATTGGCTCCGGTGTCTCAAAATGGACAAAGTTTATTTATTTTTCAAGCGGGTGATCTTTTATGGGAGTATGCTAGCTCACTTGTTTGGTTTGCCTAGCCGCCAGCCGAACTGATGCATGCTGACGCCTTTAGGCATTAGTGCGTAAGCCTAAACTTTAGGGCGTGAATTTAGGACTGTAGTCGAGATACATTTTAAAACATTTAATCATGAGTCATTTCCAAAATGATTTGGCTGCGCTACCCAGGGAGCTGATTTATCTAGAGGATGATTTAAACCACGCTAGAGAATGTTTTACTGATTTGCTCACTGAGGTAATGGACCATCATGCCCCAGTAACTTAAGAGCACAGTTGGGGCTCATCCATCTCCATAGATTGATGAACTGGGTGATTTTCTCAAAGAAATATGGCAAAAGCCCTAGCAGACCAATCTAAACTAGAAATTGATGAAAATAATGTAATTAGGCAGGTAAATTAAATCGCAATCTAAAAAAAATTTTTTAACAAAAATGCTTTTGTTAATTATTAAAATGATTGTAAAAAGGTATGGAATACAGTTAAGAGCTTACTTGGCACATCTATTTCATCATGCCCATCTAGTGTGGAGGTTGACGGGAAAACAATAACAAAACCAGATGATATTGCCAATCATTTTGCAGATTTTTTTTACAAAGAAAATCTATTTACTGAGCGATAATGTAAACACCCAATCTTCCAAACAAGCTATTGTCCAATGGATTGATGACCATATTATGAGCAAAAAAACCTGCTCTTTTATTCTACAAATGGTGTCAGTAGAGGAGGTGTTGAACCTATTGAAGTCATTACCTGATGGTAAATCTACAGGTAATGTGATCTTATGGAATATTTTTTACTTCGCTATGCTGCTCCCCAGATCACAGCGCCACTGTAAGACATATTTAATTGGTCACTGGAAAAAGGGACATTTGCAAATGTTTGGAAGCATGCTAAAATGTGCCCAATCCCGAAAGACAGCAAAGAACCCACCCATTACTCCTGCCAATAGTCAACCAATTAATCTACTCCCTTCACTCAGTAAGATTATTGCTTGGCTAGAACTGCCCCGGTCAACTGTAAGTGCTGTTATTGTGAAGTGGAAACACCTAGGCGCAACAACGGCTCAGCCACGAAATGGAGGGCACACAAGCTCACAGAACTGCAACGCCTAGTGCTAAAGCGCATAAAAATAGTCTGTCCTCGGTTGCAATTACAGAGTTCCAAACTGACTCTGGAAGCAACGTCAGCATAATAACCTGAGCAGCCATGGAAGTGCATAATAACACCATGCGCAATGCCAAGCGTAGTGTGGAGTGGTGTAAAGCTCGCAGTCATTGGACTCCGGAAACGCGTTGTCTGGAGTGATGAATCACGCTTCACCATCTGGCAGTCCAACGGACGTATCTGGTGTGGCGGATGCCAGGAAAACACTACCTGCCCCAATGTATAGCGCCAAATGTAAAGTTTGGTGGGTGAGGAATAATGGTCGGGGGCTGTTTTTCCATGGTTCGGGCTAGGGCCCTTATTTCCGGTGAAGGGAAATCTTAATGCTACAGCATACAATGAAATACTAGACGATGCAGTGCTTCCAACTTTGAGGCAACAGTTTGAGGAAGGCCCTTTTCCGTTTCAGCATGACAATGGCCCCCGTGCACAAGGCGAGGTCCATACAGAAAGGGTTTGTTGAGATCGGTGTGGAAGAACTTGCCTGGCCTGCACAGAGGTCTGACCTCAACCCCATCAAACGCCTTTGAGATTAAAGTGTGTTGAGTACCTCCAGTCAAGTTGATTTGCAATTCAAATCTTCTGTCGCTGAAACATTTGAGCATCAACCAATCCCTAATAAATGTTGCCTTAGTAAAACGTAAGCTCACCTCCAGCTCCAGAGCTGGGGCCTACAGGCACCGTGGTGGCCCCTGGGCCCCCCTCCTCCTCTGGCCGGGCCGTGCCCTCCCTCTCCTTGGCCAGCCGCTCCTGGATGACTGGTTCACCACGAAGGATGTGACAGAGTATGGCCAACATGGACTCAGCCATGCGGCCCCCGTACACTTTGAGGGGTTTCCTGTTCCACAGGCTTCGGATGCAGTTAAACGCCGCCTGAAAACAGTGAGTGGGTTAGTATTACATAGAAGTGTGTATTTTGACATAGTCTTTGGTTACAACATGATTCCATGTGTGTTATGTCATAGTTTTGATGTCTTCACAATGTAGAAAATTATAAAAAATAAAGACAAACCCTTGAATGAGTAGGGGTGTGTGTGTGTATATATATATATATATTTTGCGACCTTTTGCCACATTTCAGGCTTCAAACATAAAGATATAAAACTGTATTTTTTTGTGAAGAATCAACAACAAGTGGGACACAATCATGAAGTGGAACGACATTTATTGGATATTTCAAACTTTTTTAACAAATCAAAAACTGAAAAATTGGGCGTGCAAAATTATTCAGCCCCCTTAAGTTAATACTTTGTAGCGCCACCTTTTGCTGCGATTACAGTGGAAGTCGCTTGGGGTATGTCTCTATCAGTTTTGCACATCGAGAGACTGAAATGTTTTCCCATTCCTCCTTGCAAAACAGCTCGAGCTCAGTGAGGTTGGATGGAGAGCATTTGTGAACAGCAGTGTTTGACAGTGGGGATGGTGTGTTCAGGGTGATGAGCTGTGTTGCTTTTACACCAAACATAATGTTTTGCATTGTTGCCAAAAAGTTCAATTTTGGTTTCATCTGACCAGAGCACCTTCTTCCACATTTGGTGTGTCTCCCAGGTGGCTTGTGGCAAACTTTAAACAACACTTTTTATGGATATCTTTAAGAAATGGCTTTCTTCTTGCCACTCTTCCATAAAGGCCAGATTTGTGCAATATACGATTGATTGTTGTCCTATGGACAGAGTCTCCCACCTCAGCTGTAGATCTCTGCAGTTCATCCAGAGTGATCATGGGCCTCTTGGCTGCTCTGATCAGTCTTCTCCTTGTATGAGCTGAAAGTTTAGAGGGACGGCCAGGTCTTGGTAGATTTGCAGTGGTCTGATACTCCTTCCATTTCAATATTATCGCTTGCACAGTGCTCCTTGGGATGTTTAAAGCTTGGGAAATCTTTTTGTATCCAAATCCGGCTTTAAACTTCTTCACAACAGTATCTCGGACCTGCCTGGTGTGTTCCTTGTTCTTCATGATACTCTGCGCTTTTAACGGACCTCTGAGACTATCACAGTGCAGGTGCATTTATACGGAGACTTGATTACACACAGGTGGATTGTATTTATCATCATTAGTCATTTAGGTCAACATTGGATCATTCAAAGATCCTCACTGAACTTCTGGAGAGAGTTTGCTGCACTGAAAGTAAAGGGGCTGAATAATTTTGCACGCCCAATTTTTCAGTTTTTGATTTGTTAAAAAAGTTTGAAATATCCAATAAATGTCGTTCCACTTCATGATTGTGTCCCACTTGTTGTTGATTCTTCACAAAAAAATACAGTTTTATATCTTTATGTTTGAAGCCTGAAATGTGGCAAAAGGTCACAAAGTTCAAGGGGGCCGAATACTTTCGCAAGGCACTGTGTATATGTATATATATATATATATATATATATATATATATATATATATATATATATATATATATATATATATATATATATATATATATATATATATATAAAACCTTTTTTTTTTTTTTTTTTAAGAAAAGCACTTTTTTTGTCCGTTAAAATATAACATTTATCAGAAATACACCGATTTTTTATGGAATATCTACATAGATGTACAGAGGCCCATTATCAGCAACCATCACTCCTGTGTTCCAATGGCACAAGGTATTTGTTAATCCAACTTTAAAAACTGTTGTGTTGGTTAAAGAAGCAAGACAACTGGCCTTCTTTAGTCTAGTTGAGTATCGGGAACATCAGCATTTGTGGGTTTGATTACAGGTGCAAAATGTCCAGAAACAAAGAACTTTCTTATGAAACTCTATTCTTGTTCTGAGGAATGAAGGCTATTCCATGCGAGAAATTGCCAAGAAACTGAAGATCTCGTACAACGGTGTGTACTACTCCCTTCACAGAACAGCGCAAACTGGCCCTAACCAGAATAGAAAGAGTGGGAGGCCACGGTGCACAACTGAGCAAGAGGGCAAGTACATTAGTGTTTAGTTTGAGAAACAGACAAGTCCTCAACTGGCAGCTTCATTAAATAGCACCCGCAAAACAACAGTCTCAACGTCAACAGTGAAGAGGCGACTCGGGGATGCTGGCCTTTATGTGTATGTATTTATTTGCTTTAACCTTTATTTAACTATGCAAGTCACTTAAGAACACATTTTAATATACAATGACGGCCCATACAAAATGACCTTGAGCGCAAACTCAAACATCGCAGATGCCAATCAAGCAACCAAGAAACCACGTAACACACACACACCCTCTACCTTCTGAGTGACGATGAGGAACCGCAGGGCGCTGAATTGGGGGGTGGTGGGGGTAACCCCAGGGACCTTGACGGGCAGGCTGTGGGGTGAGTCCAGCACGGTACTGGGATTCACCATCTTCTCCACCAGCATCAGCCAGGCATCCAGAAACTCCCCTGTCCCGTCAGGAAGCTCAGTGTGCTCCAAGCCCTCAGAGACAGGCACCTTACCACCCATAGTAAGAGCCCAGTTAAATGTCCTAGGGAGAGAGAGGGGAAGGAGAAATGTGTCAGTGCTGCTGGGCAGAGAAACACATCATTATTGCCCATAGTTGTCCTGGTCAACTCACATGATCAGGTAAAACAAGGCCATACTCGTAATGATTGTATTGACAATGCTGACAAAAGTAGTGCCAAAAGTCAATACGTATGTACAGTCAGGTAGTCAGCAACAGTAGTAGGGTTGGTTGTAGCTACAGGGCGTCGACAAATTCCATGTAAAGAAGTACCAACAACGCAAGTCTGTCAGATATTAACAGAGCTAAGCAAGGGTGCTCCACTCACTCGAAGAGCGCGTCATGTCCTCCGGAGCAGAAGAACTTCTGCAGCATGAGGTGGTAGGGGTACTTCCTCTCATCGAACAGCATGGGGGACGTGAAGCCCACCGAGCAGATGAAGAACGTCAGCCTGGAGAGACAAGTGATAGTGTTAAAATTGACACTGGGAGCATTAAATCAGCCAATCGATAGATGCAGTTGGAATCGTTCTGACAAGCGTAAAGCCTTGTAACCAAACTAACCTCTTGCCCCTCCTACATGTTACATTTTTAACCTTTATTTAACTGGGCAAGTCAGTTAAGAACACATTCTTATTTACAATGACGGCCAAACCCCAACAACGCTGGGACAATTGTGCACCGCGCTATGGGACTCCCAAGCACAACCGGTTGTGATACAGCCCGGAATCGAACTAGGAGTCTGTAGTGACACCTCTAGCACTGAGATGCAGTGCCTTAGACTGCTGCGCCACTCGGGAGCCTCGAGTGATGATCTATGTACACAAGCAAACAGCCCTCTGGGCTTATCAGAAACAAGACAAAAGTATTACCAAATCTTATCCACCCTCTGAGAACTATAGAAGAGGTTAGCTTGTATGGGCTGATGGGATGATTTTCTTTAAGATTGGGTGTGACAGGGTAGATACTGACTGACTAGCGTACCTGAAGCGAGGGGTGGGGGTGTAGGGCGGGGGCTGCCAGCTGAGGCCCTTGGTAAGCAGCTTGGTGAGGGAGGAGGCGGTGGCCCTGGCGGCGGGGGTGGGGGCAGTGCCCGTGCTGGTGGCGTGGTGAGAACGGCGCTGGCGGACTGGAGATCCCACACACAGCTTCACCAGTAGACCAAAGAGTTCAGCCAGAGCCCGGCCCAGGCGAGACGATGCTGGAGGTGAGAGGGGAGAGTTACACACCTGTAGGAAAAAGACAGCTAGCGCTCCCAAATAAAGAATCGGTAGACATAGCGGAGGTGTTCCGACCTTCATCAGAGAGTTAGACACACTTCTCACTAACGCAGAGATTCTGACCGTACATCTCTCCATTTGGTGGGGATGCCATTCTACACTTCAATTATGCCAACTACCCGACTACAAATAAACAAAAATAACTCGAAAATAAAGAGAAAAACCTAGGATTTCCTCACCGGAGAGCAGTGGTTTGATCTGTTTGATGCGTGTGGCCATGGCGGGAGTCAGTTTAGACTTGGTCTTGGGGTCAGCGGTGCCGGCGGTCGGCTCGTCAGTCTCCATGGGGGCTAGTGTGTCCCCGTCCAACCCCATCCCCTCCAGGAGACCCGTGGCAGGGGGGTCCAAAGCAACAGTGTCAGAATCAGCTAGGGAGAGAGAGAGAGAGAGGCCTAGTGGTTAGAGCTAGTGGTGGCTGGGATGGGAGAGAAAGTTTGGCTAAAAGATCCTTCAGTTCTTTCTTTGCACGTTGCTCAAACGATGCCCGACTAACATTCCGAAGTTGGCAGTTTTTTTCAGAATGTAAAGCACACTGCCAAACATTGCCCAACAAAATGTCCTATTGCATACTTAATGAATTAACATTCATAAATATTTGATAATAACATTTTCTTTTGGTTGTTTTTCCAGTAGGAGGTTGTCTTCATTACCAGCTCTCCTGGATCCTGAGGCGGTGGCTGTGGTGCTGCCAGATGGCTTGTCCTCCTTGGGAACAAGCTTCTGCATGTCAGCCTGGCCAAACTCACAGCCTGGGGGGAGACTGGAGGAGGAGAGGAGAGAAAGAGAAGGTTACTGTGTGTTGCTGGCTGAGGAAGAGAAAGCCAGAGAGAGAGAAAGAGAGAAAAGGGGAGAACCAGAGAGAGAAACCCAAGGTCAAAATAGATGGATAAAGCAAGAGGGGGATAAAGAGCCAGTAGGAGAGAAAGAGTCAGCTTAGTGTACCTGTTGGGTGTGCAGAGTGATAGCAGCACAGTGCTCTCCCAGACCAGAGAGCAGTAGAGCTGGCTCAGCTTATTGAGAACACTCAGACCTAGCTGGGAGCCCCATTGGTTCACACTGATGGCCCTGATCTCACTCTGTACAACACAAACAGGAAAAGAGACGGGACGGTTAATGCACCCACCACTATTACGCAACAACAAAACATCCCAAAAATTACATAAAAACCACAGACATGGTTATTTTGAAATCCACAGACAAAGCTGCAATATGTCGACAGTTGGTTGGATATATATGGCTGACATCTTCAAATACTAATTAAGTGTATGTAAAATTCTGACATCAACTGTATGTATGTATGTATGTATGCATGTGTGCACGTGTGTGTATGTGTGTGAGAGCATTGCTGATTGGTTCACAGGCTTCTTACCTGTCCTACCCTGCAGGTGTGCACGAACATCAGGATATAGGCGTGCGCAGCGGTGAGCGCGTGTAGCAGGGGCGTGGCGCGGGCCGACAGCGTGGCGTCGGTCACGTGACCGGCGGTGGCGAGCTCTCGGAGGAGCACAGAGCCCCCGGGGACCTCGATGGGGCGGTGGAGCGGCTCGAGGGCCGACAGGATGCTGTCCAGCTGACACAGCCCTTCCTGGAGCACCTTGGGCTCATGGGACAGGGTCTGGGGACCACGGGACAACACACGGCGCTTCAGTATCAATACAGCACAGTCACAGGGATCAGAGACTGAAGTTGGTTACATTTAATAGGTCACTCTGGAGTTTAGTCACAAAACAGCAGCACCACACACAGGGGTCAGAGATTGAAGACCAGCACAGGTCTGGGATGCCCCAAGGAGCCTGGACTGTGGTCACAATATAGCAGTGTCAAAGGGAACCTAAGGAACATAGGACCTTAATCACAATGAAAGATCAATGTAACATGTAAGTTCATATTCTCTTTTCACAAGTGTCTATAGTTGTTGAGCTCTGCTTGAGCTCAGTCATTAACAAATTCAATGAAATCATATCCCCACATCTCCCCATGCTCCCAGTCACACCAGTGTGGACTCTCAGACCCTGGCAGGGCTCATACCCCCATATCTAGTGCCAATTGTTTTGGTAGAGTTTTATTTATTTTTTTAAATACTGCTATTTCCAGCATTATCCACTAAGTTTGCTGGAGGTTAAAAAAAATTCCTTAGGAATGTTACTTAAATTGACACAAGCTGTCTGCAATCTATCAATCAATGTCTGGTTGTTAATTGTACAAAGCCTATTTGGCAGGGAATACTATCTGTAGATCAGTGATTCGACACCTCACTTTGCTGAAGCTGATCTTCTCCAACGGACTCAGTTTAATCATTGACATATGTGGTAGCAAACTTGGGGTGTAGCCCTGACCGGGACTCAAACCCGGGTCCAGCAACTGTTTAGCCAACAACTTCACCATTACGCAAGAGGTCCGAACCTCTTGGCCAACACTTTAAAAGGGCAATTCTACCACTTTTCAACCTCTTTTGGTTTTGATTGGAGTCAATTAATTGACACACAATTGGAGCTTGTGTTAATTAAATAACATTTCCTAGGATTTTCTACCTTCAGCAAACATAGCTGGTAATACCGGTCAAATAAAAAAATGTAGAAGACAACAACCAACTAAAACAACAACCCATGTCATATCCCCATAACCTGTGTCAGGTCTCACCAGTATGGACTTGCAGACCCCGGCTACAGCCTGGCAGGCAGCTGATGTTGGGAAGTCTATGGGCAGGTTGGGTAGACCCAGGATGGAGACCAGGGGCAGGAGACCCTTCTGGTTGACAAACTCCTGACAGTGGTCGTCGGTCGTGTTGTTACTCAGGATGGACTCCACAAACTTCATCTAAGAGGGGAAACCAGGGAAGACTCATGGTATTGTACAGTATGTGAACAAAAAGTGCTTGATTAGACAATAGTAGAAAACAAGAGTCTACACACTAGTATAAAAACTAATAATAAATATGCTCCCAAAAGTGATTATTTTGTTTCAAACCTAGTACCAATGTGCAGATTTATTTTTTACACTCACAAGGGAAACAATCTCATAATATGATTTGAGAGACTAGAATTGCTTCATTGACAAGTTTTGTTTAGTGGAAAAGGGACTTGATTTAAGTGTGCTTTTTAGTTGTAGGTGAAAGAATGGGAAAGAACTTCGACACCACATACCACATTGAGAATGTAATCCATCAGAGGAATGGGTATCCTCTCTTCGGTGCCAACAACCCTATAGGAAAAACACCATCAGCATTCCAACTCCCCAACGCAAACACATGTAACAAAATGAGAAATGTAAAACATTATTGAATATAGAGGAAAAAATTAAATGTCAGAGGAGCAATAAATCCTGAATTGATCAGGAGAAATCACATCTCTGATTTAGTATGTCATACAGTTCAACTGGCACTGACTGTCTGTTGCTCTCTGGCTCCCCCTGCTGCTGGGTGAAGGTATGGAGCGCCTCCTCCTCCTCCTCGTCTTCGCTGGAGGCCTCCTCGGCGGCGTGGGAAGAGCGTGCCGGGGGCGCGGTCACGGTGCCATCAGTCTTCTGGATAGAGGGCTTCTGACAGATGTACTCCGGGGCTCGGCCCAGGTTACAGATCTCCTCCAGTAACTGGGAGAAGACAAGCAGGTGTTCATTTACTATACAGCGAAAAACTCTAGGGCCTAATAATGAATTGTTCCTGTTCAGATCACACTGATCCAGGTTAGTTTACTATGCAGTTAACATGGTCAATCTGAATGATCGGGGTCCTAGGTTTATTCGTGACCTGAAACTGTTAAACTCTGGGCCCTAGTTAAAAGCTGCAACAAGAGTTCAGTTTTTCCTGATGAAGTCATATTGTGAGGTAAAACTAGTCTAGACATGATCAATGGTAGAGTAGGACATTTAAGGGTTTCTGTGTCGGAGTATCCACGAAAATCATTTTGAGAACTTGAGTACCGTGAAATGGGGCTGAAGGTAAAAAAAGTGAGCGGTATGCCAACAGTTCTGGTCATGAACCCATTTTCATTGCACTTGACATACAATAAACATCAGAGTTTGAAAGTCTGTCGGTACTTAAGCTCAAATTGAGTACTCGCGCCCATCCCTGATCAATGCTGCTGATCATTTCAGATTGTGAACCCACCTTGATGATGGCAGTAGTGGCGTCAGTCTTCAGAGTGGGTTGGTGTCTCATCAGTTCATCCACAGCACTGCCCAGGTTGGATGCCGTGTCTCCTGTAGAAACACACACATTAGAACGGTTACATACAGACAGACAATCTCATCTGAATCAACAGTGTAATGTGTCACCATACAACATAACTTGAACACACACACACCTGTTTTTTCAACAGTGAATAGTGTTCCTTTAAGTTCACAGAGTCCTCTCAAAAAGTCTCACCATACTAGATTCCTAAAACACACCCACATCCCCTACACTCACCTAGAGGGTCAGAGCTGCGGCGTCGTCTCATGGCAGGCAGGTAGTCAGGTGACAGAAGCACCTTGAAGAGGCGCTCAAAAGGCTGGCATTGGACGAAGGAGTGCAGGCCTCGCGCGTTCAGGCACAGGGCACTGAACACGTTAGGGAGAGAACCAAGCACCTCCCGGGTGGCCGGGACCTGCAGAGAGAGAGACTGTGAGAGAGAGAAAAGGGAGAAAGAGAGAGAAAAAGAAGGGGAGGGAGAGAGTGAGAGACAGAGTGGCGAGGGGTAGGGAACAACTAGGAGGAGAGGGACTGGGAAGGAGGGTAGGGGGAGGCGCAGGGAATCAAAACATAAAGGCAATCAGGAGTGGGGGGAGAACAGGAGGAAAGAGTGAGGGAGGAGAGGAGGTGAAACCAATGAGGGAGAATGACCGTTTCATGTAATGCTGTGTGGCAGAAAGGAGGAGGAGATGAGGAATGAGTGAAGTTGGAGAGGGAGGGAGGGCTATGTGAAGAAAAGTCTATCGCCTTATCCCGCTAGAATGAACGATATTCATCTTCTA
The DNA here is from genome assembly GCF_045791955.1 of Oncorhynchus clarkii lewisi. Classification (NCBI taxonomy): domain Eukaryota; kingdom Metazoa; phylum Chordata; class Actinopteri; order Salmoniformes; family Salmonidae; genus Oncorhynchus; species Oncorhynchus clarkii. Next base: position 38,358,714 of record NC_092162.1, on the reverse strand, counting down.
GTGATCTATTGATAGGACAGGTGCCCGTCAGTCACAAAGCGACAGACAGGGAAACACTGCGGGTTTGTCAGTCTACTGTCTGTCCTGCCTCTCTACACGTGTTATTTTTGTGCGCTGTGGTTGGCTGCGGTTGAATGTCTTTTCACGGAGGGAGAGCATGATGAGTCTCCTGAGTGAATTTACACACCCCATGTAATGTACAGTGCCTTCAGAAACTATTCATAGCCCTTGACTTAATGTGCATTGTGGTTTTACAGACTTAATTCCAAATGGATTTTTAAAAAATCCTCTCACACATTTACACACAACACCCCAAAAACAGGGTAAGACATTTTTGAAAATCTATTGATGAAGAAATATCTCATTTACATTATTAGGTATTCACAACCCTGAGTCAACACGTTAGAATCTCATTTGGCAGTGACTACAGATGTGAGTCTTTATGGGTAAGTCCATAAGAGCTCCGCTTTGCGTCGCGCTGAAGAACAGCCCTTAGCCGTGGTATATTGGCCATATACTTATACACTTATTGATTAATTAGGTTATTGTCCTGCTGAAAGGTGAATTTGTCTTCCAGTGACTGTTGGAAAGCAGATGACCAGGTTTTCCTCTAGGTTTTTGACTGTGCTTAGCTCTATTCCGTTTCTTTTTATAAAATAAAAAAAACCTAGTCCTTGCCGATGACAAGCATACCCATAACATGATGCAGCCACCACCATGATTGAAAACATATATAGTGGTACTCAGTGACCTGTTGTTTGTGCCCCAAACATAACACTTTGTATTCAGGATAAAGCACATTTCCCTGTCACATGTTTTTTTTTTTTTAACAGTGCTTTGATTCAAACAGGATGCATGTTTTGGAAAAAATGTATTCTGTACAGGCCTACTTTTCATTCTGTCATTTAGGTTAGTATTGTGGAGTAACTACAATGTTGATCCATCCTCAATTCTCCCATAACATCAATTAAACTAAATGTTTTAAAGTCAACATTGGGCTCATTTCCTTCCACTTGAGCAACTGGAAGGACGTCTGTATCTTTGGAGTGACAGTGTAATTAATAAATGCACCATGCTCAAGGGGATATTCAATGTCTGCTTTAAAAAATAAAAAAAAATAGATCTGCCAATCGGTGTCCTTTGTAAGGCATTGGAAAACCTTCCTGGTCTTTGTGGTTGAAATGTATTGCTCAACTGAGGGACCTTAAGGATCATTGTACATGTGAGGTACAGAGGTAGTCATTCAGAAATCATGTTCAACACTATTATTGCACACAGAGTGAGTCCATGCAAGTTATTACATGACTTAGGCACACTTTTACTACAGAACTGATTTAGGCTAAACAAATGGGTTGAATACTTGACAAGACATTAATTAGCCTTTCATTTTTTATTAATATGTATTTCTTGTTTTTAACAATTCCGTTTTGACATTATGGGGTATTGTGTGCAAGCCAGTATCACAAAATCTAAATGTAATCCATTTTAAATTCAGTCAAGGGGTGTGAATACTTTCTTAAAAAGGCACTAAGTGTTAACAATGAGGTGAAATCCACTTAGGCCCAATTATTGTTTGGTTGCGCATTCTATTATTTTCTTTCACATGTTTCATAGGCCTAAATAGCCAGCCATGGAATACAGGTTCATAGGCTATTTACTGTGCTTTGATTGACGACCGAACAGCGCGCTGACAGGTTTAAAAAAGATGTCGAACTGACAGAATAAAGTCTATCTCCTATATCCCTTTGCTATTCATAAATACAATGTAGTTATGCTTCCACGGCATTGAATCGGGACAAGTAAATTCAAGATCTCATTTGTATTTTCCTAGGATTTGAAGTAGAGGAATGGCCGATTAATTAGGGGCCGATTTCAAGTTTTCATAACAATTGGAAATCGGTATTTTTGGACACCAAAAATGAAGATCAATGCCTTTCTTAAAATCAATACACAGAAGTATGTATTTTTAAACCTGCATATTTAGCTAAAAGAAATCCAGGTTAGCAGGCAATATTAACCAGGTGAAAATGTGTCACTTCTCTTGTGTTCAGAGTCAGTGTATATGCAACAGTTTGGGCCGCCTAATTTGCCAGAATTTTACGTAATTATGACATAACATTGAAAGTTGTGCAATGTAACAGGAATATTTAGACTAATGGATGCCACCCCTTAGATAAAATACGAAACGGTTCCGTATTTCACTGAAAGAATAAACGTCTTGTTTTCGAGATGGTATTTTCCAGATTCGACCAGATTAATGACCTAAGGCTCGTATTTGTGTGTGTTATGTTATAACTAAGTCTATGATTTGATAGAGCAGTCTGAGCGGTGGTAGGCAGCAGCAGGCTCGTAAGCATTCATTCAAACAGCACTTTCGTGCGTTTTGCCAGCAGCTCTTCATTGTGCGTCAAGCATTGCGCCGTTTATGACTTCAAGCCTATCAACTCCCGAGATTAGGCTCGTGTAACCGATGTGAAATGGCTAGCTAGTTAGCCAGGTGCGCGCTAATAGCGTTTCAAACGTCACTCGCTCTGAGACTTGGAGTGGTTGTTCCCCTTGCTCTGCTTGGGTAACGCTGCTTCGAGGTTGGCTGTTGTCGTTGTGTTCCTGGTTCAAGCCCAGGGAGGAGCGAGGAGAGGGACGGAAGCTATACTGTTACACTGGCAATACTAAAGTGCCTATAAGAACATCCAATAGTCAAAGGTTAATGAAATACAAATGGTATAGAGGGAAATAGTCCTATAATTCCTATAATAACTACAACCTAAAACTTCTTACCTGGCAATATTGAAGACTCATGTTAAAAGGAACCACCAGCTTTCATATGTTCTCATGTTCTGAGCAAGGAACTCAAACATTAGCTTTCTTACATAGCACATATTGCACTTTTACTTTCTTCTCCAACACTTTGTTTTTGCATTATTTAAACCAAATTGAACATGTTTCATTATTTATTGATGTATTATATTAAGTTAGAATAAGTGTTCATTCAGTATTGTTGTAAATGTCATTACAAATAAATGTAAAAAAATATGTTAAAATTTTTTTTTGTCCTCCAATAACGGTGTTATTGTTTTTTGTCCTCCAGTATCGGTGTTGAAAAATCATAATCGGCCGACCTCTAATTTGAAGCACATGTCGAAACTTGACAGGGACCGCTCAAGTGACTCGTCAGTGTAGCCTACTGATGGGTTGGGTTGTTTGCAAACAAACAGCTCTTTTTGAAAATAACCGAATCGCATTGGTGAGAGCCGTTCATTTGGCTCCCTAAATTTGCATACTGGTGGGCTACTATTGCTTATTGGCGATTATCTGCAGATAATTTAGGAAAACATTCAATGAAGATCATCACTGCAGGCTAGGTACTGGAGACAGAGCCTCATTCCATAATATAAATTAAAAAAGATTGAAAGTTATAAAATATTGGTATTAAATACGGTATTAAATATTGATAAAAACCTACTGATTTGATTAAAATGTAGACAATGGAGTAGTCAACTGCTTCCTTCTGTGTAGCAAAGCCCATATTTAACACCTGCCTCATTATATCCGTCACCCTCCCCTGACAATCACACCCACAACGACTGATTGACAGTGAAAACTGTTAAAGGGACAGTTCACCCAAATTACAAAATTACATTGATTTCCTTATTTAATTAGGCAAGTCAGTTAAGAACAAATTTTTATTTACAATGACGGCCTAGGAACAATGGGTTAACTGCCTTGTTCGGGGGCAGAACGACAGATTTTTACCTTGTCAGCTCTGGGAATCCATCTAGCAACCTTTCGGTTACTGGCTCAACGCTCTAACCACTAGGCTACCTGATGCCCCTTACCCTAAGTGTCCACAGCAGCAGAGCCAATAAAATACAGAATTTGAAGAACAAACAATTGTGGCAATTCATATCTTGCAGTAAAACTGTAAATATGATTTGAATTTGAAGACCGGTTTAATGTTAAAAAAAGATTATCGTACTTAGAAAATAGACCTGATCATATAGGCCAATAATACACTGAATTCATACATTTTCAGTCATTTTAATTGCAAAGTCACATCTTCCTACTCAATACCACAACTAATTTTACCAATCTGGGAGGTAAAGCCGTTAAGAGTATTCAATAATTTAGCTGTGTATTTTGGATGGAATCAATACATTAGAATGTACCAGAGGCCACCAGAATAGAGCTAGTTCATCAAACCCCCGGACCGGAATTCCCTGGCTGGCTACTCCATGTACTTACAGACAACACTGAAGACTAGCTAATGTAGGCGCACTGGCTGGACTGCTGTTAATGCATGACCCTGCTCTAAAAGAAAATGTGACATTTAAACATGTGTAGAAGAAGAGAGGGGTGGACAGGAAGGAGCAATGAGAGGAAATGGGGGGGGGGGGGGGGATCCGGTGCGCAATCAAAATGAGGGAGAGAGAGGAGAGAGAGTGACCCCGCATTCAGACACTAGCGGCAAAAAAAACTCTCCCCGCAATTATCAACGCGAACCTGCATTGAAGACCATGGAGAGTGGACGTTGCTATTCCGTTTTGAGTTCCTTTTCTGCACTGCTCTATTTTCTACACTCCTGTTGACATGTTCCACTTTCATCCAGCCAACCAGAAAAATGTTGGACAGTGATCTGTTTAGATTGGTTTAAATTCTTCCAAATACAGGAGGGGGAGAAACATTATATTAACACCTTCACTTGCAGAAAGGGTTTTTGCCACTAGTGTCTGAAAGCGGGGTGAGCCGAGAGGGGTTGGAGTGCTGTGCGACTCACGTCTTTGATGAGCAGGGCATGCAGCATGACATCAGTCAGACCGTTATCCTGCAGGGAGGAGAGCAGAGACGGCTCCTGGAACACAAACACTGTCACCACCTCCGTTGCTGTGGAGGAGAGAGGAGACGGAGGGAGAGCGTTTTAAAATCAGACCAAAAACTGAGACAATTTACACCATTCCTTTTCGCTTAACATCAAAATCAACATCTAATAAATCTAAAACAAAGTAGAGGTCGACCAATTATGATTTTTCAACGCCGATACCGATTACTGGAGGACCAAAAAAGCAGATACCGATTAAATCGGCCGATTTTATTTATATATGTAATAATGATAATTACAACAATACTGAATGAACATTTTTATTTTAACTTAATATAATACATAAATAAAATCAACTTAGTCTCAAATGCATCATGAAACATGTTCAATTTGGTTTAAATAATGCAAAAACCGTGTTGGAGAAGAAAGTAAAAGTGCAATATGTGCCATGTAAAAAAAAAAAAGCTAACGTTTAAGTTCCTTGCTCAGAACATATGAAATCTGGTGGTTCCTTTTAACATGAGTCTTCAATATTCCCAAGTAAGAAGTTTTAGCTTGTAGTTAAAGGAATAATATGACAATTTCTCTCTTATACCATTTGTATTTCATATACCTTTGACTATTGGATGTTCTTATAGGCACTTTAGTAATGCAAGCCTAATCTCGGGAGTTGATAGGCTTGAAGTCATAAACAGCGCTGTGCTTCAAGCATGGCTAAGAGCTGCTCGCAAATGCAGTAAAGTGCTGTTTGAATGAATGCTTACGAGCATGCTGCTGCTTACCACTGCTCAGTCAGACCGCTCTATCAAATATCAAAATCAGACTTAATTATAATAAACACACAGAAATACGAGCCTTTGGTCATTAATATGGTCAAATCCGGAAACAAAACGTTTATTCTTTCAGTGAAATACGAAACCGTTCCGTATTTTATTGAACGGGTGGCAACCCTAAGTCTAAATATTGCTGTTACATTGCACAACCTTCAATGTTATGTCATAATTATGTAAAATTCTGGCAAATTAATTACGGTCTTTGTTAGGAAGAAATTATCTTCACACAGTTCGCAACGAGCCAGGCGGCCCAAACTGCTGCATATACCCTGACTCTGCTTGCACAGAACGCAAGAGAAGTGACACAATTTCCCTGGTTAATATTGCCTGCTAACATGAATCTCTTAACTAAATATGCAGGTTTTAAAAAAATATACTTGTGCACACTCCTTCAAAACTTGTATTGATTTTAAGAAAAGGCATTGATGTTTATGGTTAGGTACATTTGTGCAGCGATTGCGCTTTTTTCACAAATGCACTTTTGTTAAATCATCCCCAGTTTGGCAAAGTAGGCTGTGATTTGATGATAAATTAACAGGCACCACATTGATTATATGCAATGCAGGACAAGCTAGTTAAACTAGTAATATAAACCATGTGCAGTTAACTAGTGATTGTTTAGATTGATTGTTTTTTAAATATAAGTTTAATGCTAGCTAGCAACTTACCTTGGCTCCTTGCTACACTCATGAAACAGGTGGTCAGCCTGCCATGCAGTCTCCTCATGGAGTGCAATGTAATCGACGATAATCAGCGTCCAAAAATGACGATTACCGATTGTTATGAAAATTTGAAAATCGGCCCGAATTAAAAAATGGGCCATGCCGATTAAAATCGGTAGACCTCTAAACCGAATATCACTGAAGAACGTGTGAACTGAGTACTCACCCAGTAGGAAGAGAGAAGGTCCATAGTACTCGGCATTACTGATGATGTGCTTGAGTGAGGTAGGCAAGGACCCGTCCATGACTGGAGAATAGAGGCCATACAAAGACAGGACGGTTAGTCAGGCTATGTCCAGGGGGTATTCATACAATCATACATCATGGAATATATAGTGCCTTCAGAAAGTGTTCACACCAGTTGACTTTTTCCATATTTTGCTGTGTTACAGCCTGAATTAAAAATTTATTAAAATGAGATTGTGTCATTGACCTACACACAATACCCAATGTCAATGTGGAATTTTGATTTTTAGAAATGATAAGAAATTACTTAAAAATGAAAGCAGAAATGTCTTGAGTCAATCCCTTTGTTATGGCAAGCCTAATTAAGCTTAAGCGTAAAAATCACATAAGTTGCATGGACTCATTCTGTGTTCAATAACATGTTTTAAAAAATTAACACCCCATCTCTGTACCCCACAAACAAAATTATCTTTAAGGTCTCTTAATCGAATAGTGAAATTCAAGCACAGATTCAACCACAAAAACCAGGGAGGATTTCCAATGGCTTCCAAAGAAGGGTACCGATTGATAGATATGCAAAAAACAAAAAAAGCAGACACTGAATATCCCTTTGAGTGTGGTGAAGTTATTAAATTAGGCTTCGGATGTTATATATATACACAAGTCACGACAAAGATACAGGCATCCTTCCCAACTCGGTTGCCGGAGAGGAAGGAAACTGCTCAGGGATTTCACCATGACGCCAATGGGGATTTAAAAAACAGTTAATGGCTGTGATAGTTCTCCTAAGGAAGGATCAACAACCCTGTAGTTACTCCAAAATACTAACCTAAAAGAGAGTAAAAAGAAGGAAACCGGTACAGAAAAAAATATTCCAAAACACACATCCTGTTCGCAACAAGGCACTGCAAAAAATGTGTCAAAGAAATAAACTTTTTGTCCTGAATACAAAGCATTGTTTGGGGCAAATCAAACAGCACATCACATCACTGACTACCACTTTATATTTTCAAGCATGGTGGCTGAATCATGTTATGCTTGTCAACGGCAAGGAAACTTTTTTGTTGTTGAAAAACCCCCAGAAACAATACAGATAAGCACAAGAAAAATCCTTTGACGAAAACCTTGTTTAGTCTGCTTCCAACAGACACTGGGAGACAAACTCCCCTTTCAGCAGGACAATAACCTAAAACACAAGGCCAAATCTACACGAGTTGCTTAAAAAAAAAGACATAATTGAATGTTCCCAAGAGGCCTCGTTACAGTTTTGACTGAAATGGGCTTGTAAATATGACAAGACATGAAAATGGCTGTCTATCATTGATCAACAAAGAACTTGACAGGGTTTGAAGAAATATTTTTATATATATATATATATATATATATATATTCTACCATACAGGTGTAGCAAGGTAGCAGCTACTCTTCCTGGGGTGCAAACAAGATTAAGGCAATTATACTGAACAAAATATAAAAACGCAACAATTTCAAAGATTTTACTGAGTTACAGTTCATACAAGGAAATCAGTCAATTGAAATAAGGCCTTAATCTATGGTTTTCAGATTACTTGGCAGGGGTGCAGCCATGGGTGGGCCAGACCCACCCACTGGGGAGCTTGGCCCAGCCAATCAGAAAGAGTTTCTCCCCACAAAAGGGCTTTATTACAGATATAAATACTCATTGCTCTGGTGGACATTCCTGCAGTCAGCATGCCAACTACACACCCCTTCAAAATTTGAGACATCTGTGGCATTGTGTTGTATGACAAAAGTGCACATTTTAGGGTGGCCTTTTATTGTCCCGAGCACAAGGTGCACCTGTATACTTACACTGCTGTTTAATCAGCTTGTTGATGTGCCACACCTGTCAGGTGGATGGATTATAATGGCTAAGGAGTAATGCTCACTAACGGATGTAAACAAATTTGTGCACATTTGTGCAAAATCAGCTTTGAATAGAACATTTCTGGGATTTTTTATTTCAGCTCATGAAACATGGGACCAACACTTTACATGTTGCGTTTATATTAATTCAGTGTACATCACAACAACAAAAAAACAGCACATTGTACAACACATTTTTACACCACTCTAATCTACAAAAAAACATTTGTAAGACCACAAAATGATGTGTTTGTGTGTCTCTCTTCAGTCCACGGTGTTCCATAAGATGTTTTTACTGCTTGCATGAGTTATTTGATGTGGAATAGAGTTCCGTGCAGTCCTGTGCGTTTCCCCAGTCTCTGTTCTGGACTGTTCTGGGAACGATGAAGAGACCCCTGGTGGCATGCCTCGTGGTGCATGTATGGTTGTCTGAGCTGTGTGCAAGTTGTTTGAACAGACAGCTCAGTGCTTCAACATGTCAACACAGTAGTGACGCAGTCAATCTCTCCTCTACTTTGAGCCAGGAGAGACTGACATGCATGTTATTGATGTTAGCACTCATTGTATAGTTAATGGCCAGCCGTTCTGCTCTGGGCCCACTGTAATTTACCCATGTCCCTCTCTGTGGCACTTGACCATAGGACTGGGCAGTCATCCAGATGCGAGAAAACAAGGGCCAGACGGACCATTTTTGCTGATAGCGATGTCAAGAAAGCAGAGCAGAGCTTTATTACAGACAGACCTATCCTTATCTTAGCTACCTTTGCATCAATATGTTTTACAATTCAGAGTTACAGCAAGCAGCTTAGGGACCTCAACTTCCACAGTATTCATTACAAGATTTATTTGAGGTTTAGGGTTTTGTGAAAAAGTCCCAAATAAAATGCTTTTCGTTTTTGAAATATTTCAGACGAGCTTATTACTTGCAACCCATTCTAACACTGACTGCAGCTCTTTTTTTAAGCGTCACAGTGATTTCACTTGTTGTTGTAGCTGACGTGTATTATGCTGAATCATTAGCAAACATAGACAAAGGCTTTACTCAGTGCCAGGTCATTAGTAAAGTAAGAGGCCTAGACAGCTGCCGTGGGGAATGCCCGACTACCTGGATTATGTTGGAGATACTTCCATTAAAGAACACCCACTGTTCTGCTAGACAGGTCATTCTCGATCACGATATAGCAGATGTCATAATTTTTTTCAGCAGCAGATCAATAATCTCACAAATTTAACTGAACTATAACAAAACCACTCCCAATCTTCTTAATATCAATTTATTTCAGCCAATTATCAGTCATTTGTGTAAGTGACGCACATGTTTAGTGCCCTTCCCTATAAGCATACTGAAAGTCAGTTAATTAGTTTACTGTGAAAAAGTAAATTTTTTCCAAAAATGTATAAAGAGTTGGCTGAGCTCTTAGAGACTTAACCCAAAAGATTCATAGCTGTAATCATTGCCAATGGTTTTTCGAAAATGTTTTGACTCAGGGGTGCAAATATTTATCTAATCAAGATAAGTTTATAAAAAAAAAAGTAAAAAATAAAACTAATTATTTATTTCTCTAAAATCAATCAATTTTAATCCCACTTTCTGAAAGCACTGTATTCAGATATGGCCTTCATGGTTATGAATAGTCTTCCACTTCAATTTGTTGAAGCACCATTTCCTACTATCAGTATTAGAACCCCTTAACCCTTAAGGGTGGCAGGTAGCCTAGCGTTTAAGAGTGTTGAGCCAGTAACCCGGTCGCTGGTTCAAAACCCCAAGCTGAAAAATCTGTCAATGTGCCCTTGACCATGGCACTGAACCCTAATTGCTCCTGTAAATTACTCTGGATAAGAGTGTATGGTAAAAGACTTACAATGATCATATAGGGCCAGTTACCCCAGATAGCTTAAAGTAGCTGGCCAGAGTTCCAGAAATATGACCTATAATTGACTACAATATGAATGAAATACATTTCCTTCCAAAAAAAAAAGAAAAGATAATTAAGGATGTTAAGGGGATTATGTTCCCCTGCTAGGCCTGTCAGGAAACAGAATGGTGTGGGCGTATACCAGTCAACAGCTGATTTGCCAGCTCAGCCAATGGAATCTGCTCACACTTGGATATTCAAATTAGCTACTAACTCCACTTGGGGCTAGTAGGCTATCTGGGTTTTACACATGTGGCATCTTAACCAAGTTAAATAGTGTGGATGGATTAAGGATTTGGAAAAGCATTACGGAACTACTAGAGTACTTTACTATAAACAGCAATTAATGCGGACTGATTATTTCACAAACGTGAGTGGTTTGTCACTATTCCTGATATTTTTGTTGTTAGTTACCTCGACTATCAGTCAACAAAAGCTAGCTAGGTTTCCTCGATATCAATACAAACCACAGGACTTGAAATAGAAGTGACTGGTGAGGTAGTTGTATAGGCTTTGTCCGCTTTGCTAACACCAGCTGTGGATTGATTAGCTTGCTAGCTAGATTCTGTGTAGTGTGCACTCCTGAGCCCATGGGAGATTCTCAACAGATTTAGCCCACTCCTCTGTCCTCCCTACTTTTGAAAAAGGTCAAAGGTAATCGAGGAGAGGAGGCGGAAATACGGAAAACAAATGCGCTTGTATGAAATGAGACTCGTTGTCCATGAGCGCGTCGTCGGGCAAATGGCTTTTGCAGAGGAAACCTAAAATGTGTAACGTTTTTCACTTGTGGTAGACCATTTATAGATAAAATGATAAGTATCATATGGACCTTTGCTCTTTTGTTCTCTATTGAGTCTCAAGCAAGGGGGAGGCCGATGACATCACTGATTTCCATCAGACCAACTCCTTGAAGTTTGTTGTTGTCAAAAGAACATTATTTTGCTCAAACCATTATGTTTTGTACCCTTTAGTGTGTACTTCACTGTATTTATACTTGGGATATCGCTTTTCAAAAGTTTAATAATAGCTGCAGGATGCCTAAGTCTAGAGAATCTCCATTGATCATGCATTTTATAGAGTGTGGTTATCATAGATCACTCACCGTGGCGGATGCCATCAGAGAAGGCAGGGTCCTGGATTGCTTTCTTTAAAAAGTTTAACATTGACTTCAACAGAGCGGCCCTCTGGGGAATACACTGGACGCCTGTAAGGAGAAAAGCCATTGGAGATGGTCAAAGTGGGAGACGGTCAACATGGAGTGTGTGCATGCCTTGCCTTCCCCAGTACGTGCTTGAGTGTGCGTGCGATAGCCTAAGCTGAGGGATTGTGTTTGTGCGAGTGTTGCATGCGTGTTCCTCGGCGTGTGTCTGTGTACCTGTACGGGGCGTGCTGGAAGTGTTGCTGAGTCCTCTGGGATCGGTCTCAGGTCTGGAGCCAGAGGAAGTTGAGGGACCAGGGCTGCTCTCCATCCTCTCTTCTGACACTGTTAGGAATACACAGTGTTAGCAGCCACAACACAAAGCTAACAGCCATGACACATCGCCAACTCTGGACCTATATTAGCAACCATAATGCAGACATGGAAGAAGTGGGTAAATTGAGGCCATTTAACTTTTAATTTAGGGAGCTCATTAAAGTCGTGGCAACCATAACACTACAACGTGTAGCACATGACAGCCCGCTTGGAGTTTGCCAAAAGGCACAGAAAGGAGTCTGACCATGAGAAACATGCATCACGCCTGGAGGAAACCGAGGGTGAAGAATGGTGGCAGCAGCATCATGCTGTGGGGATGTTTTTTAGCGGCAGGGACTAGTTGACTAGTCAGGATCGAGGGAAAGATGAACTGAGCAAAGTACAGTCGTGGCCAAAAGTTTTGAGACAAAAATATTAGTTTCCACAAAGTTAGCAGCTTCAGTGTCTATAGATATTTTTTGTCAGATGTTACTATGGAATACGGAAGTATAATTACAAGCATTTCATAAGTGTTAAAGGCTTTTATTGACAATTACATGAAGTTGATGCAGAGTCAATATTTGCAGTGTTGACCCTTCTTTTTCAAGACCTCTGCAATCCACCCTGGCATGCTGTCAATTAACTTCTGGGCCACATCCTGACTGATGGCTGCCCATTCTTGCATAATCAATGCTTGGAGTGTCAGAATTTGTGGGGTTTTGCTTGTCCACCCGCCTCTTGAGGATTGACCACAAGTTCTCAATGGGATTAAGGTCTGGGGAGTTTCCTGGCCATGGACCCAAAATATTGATGTTTTGTTCCCCGAGCCACTAAGTTAACACTTTTGCCTTATGGCAAGGTGCTCCATCATGCTGGAAAAGGCATTGTTTGTCACCAAACTGTTCCTGGATGGTTGGGAGAAGTTGCTCTCGGAGGATGTGTTGGGACCATTCTTTATTCATGGCTGTGTTCTTAGGCAAAATTGTGAGTGAGCCCACTCCCTTGGCTGAGAAGCAACCCCACATGAATGGTCTCAGGATGCTTTACTTTTGGCATGACACAGGACTGATGGTAGCGCCCACCTTGTCTTCCGCGAACAAGCTTTTTTCCAGATGCCCCAAACAATCGGAAAGGGGATTCATCAAAGAAAATGACTTTACCCCAGTCCTCAGCAGTCCAATCCCTGTACCTTCTGCAGAATATCAGTCTGTCCCTGATGTTTTTTTCTGGAGAGAAGTGGATTCTTTGCTGCCCTTCTTGACACAAGGCCATCCTCCAAAAGTCTTTGCCTCACTGTGCGTGCAGATCCACTCACACCTGCCTGCTGCCATTCCTGAGCAAGCTCTCACTCACCCATCGGTGGTGCACCGATCCTGCAGCTGAATCAACTTTAGGAGGCGGTCCTGGCGCATGTTAGACTGTCTTGGGCACCCTGAAGCCTTCTTCACAACAATTGAACCCCTCTCCTTGAAGTTCTTGATGATCCGATAAATGGTTGATTTAGGTGCAATCTTACTGGCAGCAATATCCTTGCCTGTGAAGCCCTTTTTGTGCAAAGCAATGATGACGGCACGTGTTTCCTTGCAGGTAACCATGGATGACAGAGGAAGAACAATGATTCCAAGCTCCAACCTCCTTTCGAAGCTTTCAGTCTGTTATTCGAACTCAATCAGCATGACAGAGTGATCTCCAGCCTTGTCCTCATCAACATTCACACCTGTGTTAACGAGAGTATCACTGACATGATGTCAGCTGATCCTTTTGTGGCAGGGCTGAAATGCAGTGGAAATGTTTTTGGGGGATTCAACTCATTTGCATGGCAAAGAGGGACTTTGCAATTAATTGCAATTCATCTGATCACTCTTCATAACATTCTGGAGTATATGCAAATTGACATCATACAAACCGAGGCAGCAGACTGTAAAAATTTATATTTATGTCATTCCCAAAACATTTGGCCACCACTGTAAAGAGATCCTTGATGAAAACCTGCTCCAGAGCACTCAGGACTTCAGACCGGGCCGAAGGTTCACCTCCCAACAGGACAACGACCCTAAGCACACTGTCAAGACAACACAGGAGTGGCTTCGGGACAAGTCTCAATGTCCTTGAGTGGCCCAGCCAGAGCCCGGACTTGAAACCAATCGAACATCTCTGGAGAGACTTGAAAATAGCTGTGCAGCAACCCTCCCCATCCAACCTAACAGAGCGAGAGAATGGGAGAGAATGGGAGAAACTCCCCAAATAGAGGTGTGCCAACCTTGTAGCATCATACCCAAGAAGACTTGAGGCTGTAATCACTGCCAAAGGTGCATCAATAAAGTACTGAGTAAAAGGTCTGAATACTTATGTAAATGTGATTTCAGTTTAGTTTTTGTGCAAAAATTTCTAAAAACCTGTTTTTGCATTGTCATTATGGGGTATTGTGTGTAGATTGATGAGGGGGGAAAAACGATTTAATCAATTTTAGAATAAGGCTGTAAGTAACAAAATGTAGAAAAAGTCAAGGAGTCTGAATACTTTCTGAATGCACTATATTGTGTAATGTGACAAAACTGCACATTTTAGAGTGGCCTTTTATTTACCCCAACACAAGGTGCACCAGTGTAATGATCATGATGTTTAATCAGCTTCTTGATTTGCCATACCTCTCAGGTGTATGGATTATCTTGGCAAAGGAGAAATGTTCCATAACTGGGGATGTAAACAAATTTGTGCACAATTTGAGAGAAATAAGCTTTTTTGTAAGTATGGAACATTTCTAGGATCTTTTATTCCAGCTCACGAAACATGGGACCAACACTTTACATTGTGTGTTTATATTTTTGTTCAGTGTAGTCAATGTGAAACATTCTTACGAGAGTTAAAACATCTTATATGGCCGCGTTTTCACAAATGTTATTATATAATCGTCAAGCCCATTCAAAAGATAAGGGGACAGGACCTTGATATACAGCGGAAGGGGCAGTTACTTTCACAGGGTTTCATAGCCATGTTGATCCCTTATTATAATCTGAACAAATGTAGGCCTACACCCAAAAATAAAAACAGTTTATTGACAACAATAGAAAAAAAAAAAAAGAGCTTACTGCTTTCTGACTGGCCGTCCATGTCCGTGTCCATGTCCTCAGATTCTACGGTGGAGTTGGGTCTCTGGATCTTTGGCTTGATGACAAAAGGACACTCTTTCCTAGACAGGTCTACCTCATGCTGCAGAGAGAGAGAATGATTGGGGAAAAAAGGGGGTGAGAGGGAAGGAGAAAGAGGGAGAGAGAGAGAGCAAGGGAGTAAGTGAGTACAGGAGTTTGGCACATGTTTGTTTTCAGCAGTGACTTTGAGCTGAGTAGCCAGACCCCAGTGCTGCATCAGGGACCCGGGAAGTGAGGTGCATCACCCACTCAGTATTTCCCAGGTTATTTATATAACATAATTATTATTCCCCGGGTGGGGCACAAAGGCCCCAGATGCACCTTCCAAGCCCCTCTGGCAACATGTCAATTGAAAATAAGTGTTTTTTGCTGGGGGCAACAGATAGGCATAGGAGCATGCCCTGCCTTGTATACATGTCCCTACGTCCCCTGCTGATAAAGATGTTAAGGCCGGTGTGTGTTTGGGATGGGTATAGTCGACGCAATGCACCCCATAAAATGACATACCGTATTCCTTCACAGGTTCATGCCTTTGTTATTGTCAGCCAATCAAAGTGACAGCAGACAGTTGCTCTACGTGCAGCAAGCAACATAGAAGACCTCTAACCAAGGCAAAATGAAATTTAAAATGACAGAATTAAGTCAGCTAAAAGAGAAGGAGTAGGGTACAACAAGCAACCATCAGGTAGGCTGTTTAATCAGAAAGGCGTTGCTGTAGACAAGGGCAAGAAGCACAGCAAAATAGCTGGCTATCTCAGCTAGCTTCTTTACATCGATTTGATGCAGTCAAGACCGGCTCTACCAGATGGGATGATAGATAGACAAACGTGTAGATGCCGTAGGTTAGCTAGCGCGAGTCTGTATGGCTACCCTCACTCTCCCCCTCCTGTGTCAAACACACCGGTCCCTGCCCATCCCCGCACTGCTGCAAGCAAGCAGAGCGGCACCTCTCTCAAGTCACGCACCAATCCAGTCAAAGTTTTAAAAAAATATATATATATATATATATATATATATATATATTTTTTTTTAAAAACATGTATTTCAACTATCTGAAAATCAAGAAATATCTCAGGATATTATTTCAATAGTGAAATTATTTCAAAATGCCCATCCCTAGTGTGTGTTACCCTACCTCCAGCCTGCTGATGAAGATGGTAAGGCCAGTGTGTGACTGGAAGGCTGCCATGTCCAGATTGGTGATGAGGTCCACCACTCGGACCGCACGCGTCACAAACGTGATCTGGTCCTGCTCGTCCCCCAGGAACTTGATCACCTAAGGAAGAAGTAGGCAGTAGATAAGACTGTACTGCATACAAACAGTACGGGGCAGATTCCCAGACCCAGATTAAGCCCATTCTGGTTTTAGAAAACAATTCAGCTCCTCTACTTCTGCACTAAAAGGCGTGCTAAATGTGATCTTAATTGGGGTCCCTATGGCACATAAGGACGGAAAAATGTAGGGCTGCTCAGCCTTTTTGCAGAGTGAGTCATTCAGAATGCTGGACCGGACATAGATTCGGTGCCAATCAATAGATCTTCAAAATGTCACACACCTGCACAGAATGTGTGCCCATCAAACATACTTGGTGAAACCAGGCCAGCTCAGCAGAATGATATGTATAGTTTGCTTGGTGAGTAAACGGCAGACTATTTGCATTGCCCCCCCCCCCCTCTTTTACACTGCTGCTACTGTTATTATCTATGCATTATCTAAACATATCACTTTAATAACTCTACATACATGTGCATATTACCTCAACTAACTGGTGCCCCCACACATTGACTCTGTACCCCCTGTATATAGCCTCGCTATTGTTATTTTACTCCTGCTGTTTAATTATTTGTAACTTTTGGTTAACTTAAGTCTACCCCTTCCTTTTTCGAACATTCTGTTAAAAATGGCGCAACTTTTCAGCGTCCTGCTACTCATGCCAGGAATATAGTATATGCATATGATTAGTATGTGTGGATAGAAAACACTCTGAAGTTTCTAAAACTGGTTAAATCACGGCTGTGACTATAACAGATCGTGTGTTTCATTGAAAAACGCAAGAAAAACTGCTCTCTGAAAGCTAAAAATAATTTCCATAAGTCACTTTCATGGGTTGTTAAAACCTCTTACTTCTACCCCCTCCTTTTTCGAAAATTCTGTTAAAAATCGCGCAACTTTTCAGCGTCCTGCTACTCATGCCAGGAATATAGTATATGCATATGATTAGTATGTGTGGATAGAAAACACTCTGAAGTTTATAAAACTGGTTAAATCACGGCTGTGACTATAACAGATCGTGTGTTTCATTGAAAAACGCAAGAAAAACTGCTCTCTGAAAGCTAAAAATAATTTCCATAAGTCACTTCCACCAGTTGTTAAAAGAGAACAGAATTTAATGGCGATCTGCCTGAAATTCATACAAATTCTGCACGATGGCGCCATTGTCCTGATTTTCAATTGAATTAATTGTTGGAAAATCCTTCTATCTGACCTCCAGTTTCCCAGTCTTCACCCGGATGCAGTTGAGGAAGATATTAGAAGCCATTGTTTTTGCAAGTGAAGACCTATTGAAAAGACATCGCCCTGTAATCATTTTGATAGATTATAAACGTTTACTAATACCTAAAGTTGGATTACAAAAGGATTTCGAAGTGTTTTGTGAAAGTTTATCGTCAACTTTTTTAATTTTAAAAAATTACGCAGCGTTTAAAAACGATGATTTTTTTCTGAATGACACAGCTCCCATACAAAGCTATTTTGGGTATATATGGACCGATTTAAACGAAAAAAAGACCCAATAGTGATGTTTATGGGGCATATAGGAGTGCCAAGAAAGAAGCTCGTCAAAGGTAATGAATGTTTTATATTTTATTTCTGCGTTTTGGGTAGCGCCGGCTACCGCAAAATCTGTTGTTTACGTGTCGTGCTGGCATTTTGGGGGGTGCATGCTATCAGATAATAGCTTCTCATGCTTTCGCCGAAAAGCATTTTAAAAATCTGACTTGCTGGGTAGGTTCACAACGAGTGTAGCTTTAATTCAATACCCTGCTTGTGAATTTTGATCAAAGATTGAGTTGTAACGAGTACATTTAGCATTTAGCGTAGCGCATTTGCATTTCCAGGGGCATACTTGAGACGTCTGCGTCTCAAGTATGCTCAAGAAGTTAAGGGGACAAAATGTAATATCGACCTGCATGCAATTCATACAAATTCCACACGATGTCGCCATTGTCGTCATTTTCAATGGAATTTTTTGTTGGAAAATCCAACTGTCTCCACCAGGATGTTTTCAATGTGCACATTGGCAGCCATTGATTTGCAGACGAGGAGCTATTGAATATACATCGCCCTGTAATCATTTTGATAGATTATAAACGTTTACTAATACCTAAAGTTGGATTACAAAAGTATTTCGAAGTGTTTTGTGAAAGTTTATCGTCGACTTTTTTAATTTTAAAAAATGACGCAGCGTTTAAAAACGACGTTTTTTTCTGAATGACACAGCTTCCATAGAAAGCTATTTTGGGTATATATGGACCGATTTAAACGAAAAAAAGACCCAATAGTGATGTTTATGGGGCATATAGGAGTGCCAAGAAAGAAGCTCGTCAAAGGTAATGAATGTTTTATATTTTATTTCTGCGTTTTGTGCAGCGCCGGATAAGCAAAGTCTTTGTTTACGTCGCATTCAGGCATTTTGAGGTGTTGCATGCTATCAGATAATAGCTTCTCATGCTTTCGCCGAAAAGCATTTTAAAAATCTGACTTGTTGGCTAGGTTCACAACGAGTGTAGCTTTAATTCAATACCCTGCTTGTGAATTTTGATCAAGGTTTGAGTTTTAACGAGTACATTTAGCATTTAGCGTAGCGCATTTGCATTTCCAGGTGCCTAGTTGAGACATCTGCGTCTCAAGTAGGATCAAGAAGTTAAGGGCTTGTAAGTAAGCATTTCAATGTAAGGTCTACCTACACCTGTTGTATTGGGCGCATATGTTGTATATGTGACAAATATATATTTTTACCTTGAGCAGGGCTTCCATCATCCCACAGGAGACCAGGGCCTCCCCCCCAGCATCGTAACTAGCCAGGTGGTAGAGGAAGGAGAACAGCGCCGTGGCAAATTGGTGCGGGTACGGCTCCATCAGAGGGTCTGAGGAGACAACCACAACAACAGGTTACA
Organism: Oncorhynchus clarkii lewisi; assembly: GCF_045791955.1. Lineage (NCBI taxonomy): Eukaryota > Metazoa > Chordata > Actinopteri > Salmoniformes > Salmonidae > Oncorhynchus > Oncorhynchus clarkii. Next base: position 38,339,579 of record NC_092162.1, on the reverse strand, counting down.
GAGGGGACTTGCATCCACCTGAACAGTGAAGCCAAGAATAGGAGCAGGGTGAAACTCCCAAACACACGTCACCTAAATTGGCTAAGGATAGAATCCCACCCTACCTATGACCTTAATTCTACATCTCCTCTAGAACTGTATTGGCATCTCCTTTCAGAACGGTCTAGAAAAAACTAAAGTAGACATTTCACAGTATGTCTGTGACTCACCGATCATGGCCTGTATGCAGTTGCGCACCAGTACAGGCAGGAAGCCGTGGTAAGAGGCTGTGCCGGTGCAGTCGATGATGTTGGACAGCTTGGGTGTCCTCTCAAGGTGCACAATGGACGTTAAGGTGCGTAAAGACGCTGCCTTTATGTCCTGTTGAGAGACAGGAGGACTCATGAAAGACTACTACATTCAGTGGGGTAAAGTATTTAGTCAGCCACCAATTGTGCAAGTTCTCCCACTTAAAAAGATGAGAGGCCTGTAATTTTCATCATAGGTACACTTCAACTATGACAGACAAAACGAGGGGGAAAAAAATCCAGAAAATCACATTGTAGAATTTTTTATGAATTTATTTGCAAATTATGGTGGAAAATAAGTATTTGGTCAATAACAAAAGTTTCTCAATACTTTGTTGTATACCCTTTGTTGGCAATGACAGAGGTCAAACGTTTTCTGTAAGTCTTCACAAGGTTTTCACACACGGTTGCTGGTATTTTGGCCCATTCCTCCATGCAGATCTCCTCTAGAGCAGTGATGTTTTGGGGCTGTTGCTGGGCAACACGGACTTTCAACTCCCTCCAAAGATTTTCTATGGGGTTGAGATCTGGAGACTGACTAGGCCACTCCAGGACCTTGAAATGCTTCTTACGAAGCCACTCCTTCGTTGCCCGGGCGGTGTGTTTGGAATCATTGTCATGCTGACAGACCCAGCCACATTTCATCTTCAATGCCCTTGCTGATGGAAGGAGGTTTTCACTCAAAATGTCACGATACATGGCCCCATTCATTCTTTCCTTTACACGGATCAGTCGTCCTGGTCCCTTTGCAGAAAAACAGCCCCAAAGCATGATGTTTCCACCCCCATGCTTCACAGTAGGTATGGTGTTCTTTGGATGCAACTCAGCATCCTTTGTCCTTCAAACACGACGAGTTGAGTTTTTACCAAAAAGTTATATTTTGGTTTCATCTGACCATATGACATTCTCCCAATCTTCTTCTGCATCATCCAATGCTCTCTAGCAAGCTTCAGACAGGCCTGGACATGTACTGGCTTAAGCAGGGGGACATGTCTGGCACTGCAGGATTTGAGTCCCTGGCGGCGTAGTGTGTTACTGATGGTAGGCTTTGTTACTTTGGTCCCAGCTCTCTGCAGGTCATTCACTAGGTCCCCCCCGTGTGGTTCTGGGATTTTTGCTCACCGTTCTTGTGATCATTTTGACCCCACGGGTGAGATCTTGCGTGGAGCCCCAGATCGAGGGAGATTATCAGTGGTCTTGTATGTCTTCCATTTCCTAATAATTGCTCCCACAGTTGATTTCTTCAAACCAAGCTGCTTACCTATTGCAGATTCAGTCTTCCCAGCCTGGTGCAGGTCTACAATTTTGTTTCTGGTGTCCTTTGACAGCTCTTTGGTCTTGGCCATAGTGGAGTTTGGAGTGTGACTGTTTGAGGTTGTGGACAGGTGTCTTTTATACTGATAACAAGTTCAAACAGGTGCCATTAATACAGGTAACGAGTGGAGGACAGAGGAGCCTCTTAAAGAAGAAGTTACAGGTCTGTGAGAGCCAGAAATCTTGCTTGTTTGTAGGTGACCAAATACTTATTTTCCACCATAATTTGCAAATAAATTCATTAAAAATCCTACAATGTGATTTTTTTTATTTTTCCCCCTCAATTTGTCTGTCATAGTTGAAGTGTACATATGATGAAAATTACAGGTCTCTCTCATCTGTCTAAGTGGGAGAACTTGCACAATTTGTGGCTGACTAAATACTTTTTCCCCCCACTGTATACCATTCAGGGCTCCCACTCAAATCACATTTACTCTGTTTTATGACTGGGGAAACTCTTCAGGGACGTATACAACGCCGAGACAATAGTGATGGTATTATAACATTTCATTCAAAATCATTGGCCAAAAATGTACTACACATTATAGTACAACTATAAACATCATATTGTTAATTGTAAACATCACAATCTTCTATAAATTACATAAATACTGAACCAACAACATCGACCAGTCATGGTAACATCGTACACACGCGACATGATTGCAGTCACAATATCGGGCTCCAATTTCACACCTACTACGGTATTGTGACAGTAGTACAGCGGACACAAGGGGAGAGAGAGAAGGGGAGCGAGAGAGACAAAAAGGTGCATCTTACCACAAGCTGTTTGTCTGTAATCTGTAGCACGTCCACCAGCTCCTCTATCAAGCCGTTGTAGAGAATACTGTTGGCAGACTCCTGGAGTGCATTGGAGTACACTGGGGAAAACGAAACCGCCATAACAATTAAGTTAGCGAAGATATTTCAAAGGAATCATTGACATGAAATGCATGATGAAAAGTATTGGCTTCATTGATCCGCAGCTACAACACAGACACCAGCAAACATCAGGAACACTCAGACACGAGTACTGACGGGCCTATTTGGCACTGAACAAGGTGGTGGAAACTGTTGAATTATATTGAGCCGGTAACTCAATAACGGGACTGCAGATGAGAATTGGCCATGTAGCTCCAATCTGGTACATTGTACGTGATCCGGGTGAAATAAACACGCTTACCCAGGATAGAGATGGCGTGGAGCCTGGCCTGTACAGCTTGTAGTCTCTTCTTGTGGTTGGAGAAGCCGTGGGCCAGTCTGATGTGCGTGAACAGCAGGGTCTGCTTGTCTTTAGGGATGTTGTACATCACCGTCAGAGACTCCATGATCTCACTGGGACTCTCAGAGATCTGGAAACACCACAGGGAGGTTGGGTGAGCAGGACAAGATAGAAAATCAGAAATCCAAATTTTTGCTGGGGTAATAGGTCAGTTTCAATGATATGAATGTACAATAAATCTCAGAAAAGCAGGAATTCATAATCAGGAATAAACACATTCCTGGTGGACTTAGTCCCAAAACAATTAAAAGGGTACAATAGACTAGTCCTCGCAATCTTTGGTTAAATTCATTAAATGCTCTGAGAAAATAGACAACATTTGTCCCTTACCTTGTCGAGCTGTTCGATGTGAATGTAGTGTAGTGTGTTACTACTGGTCTGTTGCCGGGAGAGAAAGTTCACAAATGGTCAATCAATCCACTCATAACAAGACATAGCCTAACAAGACCAGGGACACATATTAGTTGCACACTAATATTTTTTTTCTGGTTAGGAAAGGTGTCCGTCTTTACCTTCCTCTCCACTTTGACCTCGAGGCCAGGTTCAGCATAGAACTCAAAGTGCAGTGTGGTGGCACTGGGAGGGTACTTCTGCTCAGAGTGATGCCAAGAGAGAGGAGAGGGGTGAGGTTGGGGGTAGGGATTACAAGTCAAAGAAAAATGTAATCACTACAAAGCAAATTAGCCAATTGTGTGGAGACAGCAAGCTTTTATAGATTGTGACAATGACAAAGTGTGACGCTCACCGTCATAGCCAGGTCCCTGCAGCACTCTGCCAGACCGAAGCCATTCTCTTTTCCTCCCCAGCTCTACACAGGGAACATCACAGACATCAGAACAGCAACTCATACAACTTTATAGTCTACATATCAAGGCAGGGCACATACATTGGTAGTTGGTTTTTAAATAGAACATAGGCTATGGCTGGCAACAGTAAAACTGAACGCAAACTAGAAAAGGCTAAGGCACTCCTTCAATCCAATTTAAAAAGCCTTAAAACACACATTGACAATGGCCTACCCACAACACCCATAGAGTACCATCAGCCCGTCAGGCTAAAAGAGATCCTAATAAACATGTTTGTTTAATTCTGACACCCGTACCTCAGCCAGATGTTGTAGGCGTGCCAGCAGAGGGGTCCTCTTGTCAGAGCCCAGTCTGGTGATGTAGTTGGAGCGTTTACTGAACACGTAGAGGAGGTTCAGCACAGACAGAACAACCTGCATGTCACATGATGCTAACAGGGTGGTCAAGTGCTGAGAGGGAGAGCGAGATCAAGAGCGAAAGAAAGAGCAAAAAAGAGCAAGGGGGGCGAGCGAGCGAGGGGGGGAGAAACAGAGAGTTAATAAGGTGAGAGGCTGATTGGCTCATTCCATTGTGGTTTGTGACAGGTGCATCACCCAGAGAGGAGAATTTATTCACTTAACCTTTATTTACTGAGGATAAGTTATTGCAATGAGTCTTCTATATCATTTTCCAAAGGCACTAAAAGCAACATCTAGAGTAGACCCTCAAGCAAAAAAAAATTTTTTTTAAACTGTCAAACTCTTAGGCAGGGGGATCCCAACAGAGCTAGGCAGGGAGGTCTACTTTACCCATACAGTGGGAGAGGAAACAGTGCGTAGTCAAGGGAGGTAGCCCTAAACTATCTGAACTTGTCAAATAAGAAGTTGTCTACAGTTTACATTTCAGCATGCCCTACTGAACATGACCCTGGTCGTGTTAACTGGAGAGTGGTTCTACCTCTATGGAGCTGTAGAGGTGCCTGGAGAAGCTGTACTCAATGAGCAGGGCTGTGAAGTTGAGCACGGCCAGCAGTAAGGCTTTGAGCTGCCCGTTGTCCGGCCGGTCACAGACCAGCAACCACGACATGTTCTCCACCGTCTGGCCCGCATCACACAGGATCCCATCAAAACGGTCCAGCAGGTCAACCCAATGGTAAAGCTCACACTGAAGGGTTGGGAAGACAAGAGAGGCCGTTAAGGACTTTGGGGGTCACTTTAGATAGAGGCCACGTTCTGCTGATAGAGCGTTAAACACCAAGGCCACGTTCCGCAGACAAATGTTGTGGAACGCTGCTGATAGAATTGTTATGAATATAGTGGACTTAATTCCTTATTTTACATTAGAGGAAATGTTGTACTACATCATATATTCACATTGGAAAATCACAATATTGTGCCCTGCTGTGCGCAGCCCAGGTGAATAATAGGTCCCTGGTGACCCCAAAATCTGGGAAATGTCGGTTAACCTTCTTGGGATACGGGGCAGCATTTTCACTTTTGGATGAATAGCTTGCCCAGAGTGAACTGCCTGCTACTCTGTCCCAGATGCTAATATATGCATATTATTATTAGATCGAAAACACTCAAGTTTATAAAACTGTTTGAATGATGTCTGTGAGTATAACAGAACTCATATGGCAGGCGAAAACCTGAGAGAAATCCAACCAGGAAGTGGGACATCTAAGGTTTGTAGTTTTTCAAAGCTTGGCCTACCGAATACACATTGAGATATGGATAAAGTTGCACTTCCTACGGCTTCCACTAGATGTCAACCGTCTTTAGAAACTTGAATGAGGATTCTACTATAAAGGAGGGGCTCATGAGACCTCTGAGTCAGTGGTCTGGCAGAGTGCCTTGGTCTCATGACGCGCGCTCCCGACAGAGTTACCTCTCGTTCCAGTGCTTTTCTGAAGACAAAGGAATTCTCCGGTTGGAATATTATTGACGTTTTATGTTAAAAACATCCTAAAGATTGATTTCATACATTGTTTGACATGTTTCTAAAGGACTGTAACGGAACTTTAAGTTTTTGTCTGGATGAAGTGCCTGCGCCTCATGAAGATGGATTACTGGGCTGAACACGCTAACAACAAGTGGCTATTTGGACATCAATGACGGACTTCATGGAACAAATCAGTCATTTATTGTCGACCTGGGATTCCTGGGAGTGCTTTCTGATGAAGATCATCAAAGATAAGTGAATATTTATGGTGTTGTTTCTAACTTTGTTGACTCCAAAATGGCGGATATTCCTCTGGTTGTTTTGGGTTCTAAGTGCCATTCTCAGATTATGCTTTTTCCGTAAAAAATAAATAAATAAATGACACAGCGGTTGCATTAAGGAGAAGTCTCTTTAATTCTGTGAATAACAGTTGTATATTTTATCAATTTTTATTATGAGTATTTCTGCAAAATCACTGAATGTTTTGGAACCAAAACATTACTGCACGTAAGGCGCCAATGTAAACTGATATTTTTGGATATAAATATCCACATTATGGAACAAAACATACACAATACATGTAACATGATGTCCTATGAGTTTCATCTGATGAAGATCATCAAAGGTTATCTTTGGCTGGAAAAATGGCTGTGTTTTTCGACTTGGCTATGACCTAACATAATCATATGTGGTGCTTCCGCTGTAAAGCATTTATTTTTTTATTTTTTTTTAATTAAAAATCGGACACGATGGGTAGATTAACAAGATATTTATCTTTGCCTCTATGATAATGTGATCTAATACAAAGATAATAAACGTCACCCAGAGGACATTAAATAATTGACTAAGTTTCTCTTCCTCCCACAGATATTTCCCTCCTGCTCACCTTGCCAATATTCCAGGTCTTGATGTGCTGCAGCTCCAGCAGTAGTTGCTCGTCGCTGCATCCCTTGAGCTTCTCTATGAGCGTCCTGCAGTCCGCAGGCTGTGAGAAAGGGAGAGAGAAGGTTGGAGGGTGGTAGAGAGAGTGCGCGAGAGAGGGGGGGATTAGAGAGTGGTGTAGGGAGGGGGCGGATAGTGGAGGGAAGATTGGAGGGTGGTGGGGGAGAGAGAGCGAAAAAGAAGGCGAGAAGGCTGTTCAGGACATGTACAGTGGGGGGGTCAAAGAGGAATTACAGACAGTCTGAGCCAACATTATTACGCATACTCACAGCTTCTGTTGGGGTTTTCTTTAACTTGCTTCTGTCGACCTTCATTGTCGCTAGTTTCTATCTGATGCTCCTGTTGGGAACAGTAGGATAGATTAGCATGCAGCCTGTAAGGAAACAATTAATGTGTATGTATGGAATCTGCTGCTTGCCGCACAGTTAGGCTACATCAAGTACAGTAACAAAATTAGCAGGGACATAGTTTGCATGCTGGATTTTAGACTGAAATGGAACTTGTGAATTATAATCAAATATATGCAATGTGTGTTCAAGAGAAATGTAAAAGTCACACTTACAGTAAGTAATTTGGCAATGCCCACTTAACATCATGTTTCATTCACAATTCCTGAAATTAGAAAATAGTCATTAACGTTACGTAAACATGAATAGTGAGAATAGTTTCAAACACTTGTCAAAATGTGTTAGTTATGGTTAGACAATAAGAAATCATTCCTGCGATGAAAAAGGGTCTCTCGTCCAACACAATTCAAAAAAAGAATAGCCACAGAGGGTCTAACTAGACAAAATCAGTTTGCTCAGTGGTGCAGACTCCAATCGGGTAGCCTATACCCAATTAGGTAACAGTCCAAATACAGCTTTGACAAAGAAAGCTAAATGTGGGTTCAAACGTATAGGCCAAAAAGGTGAGGTGACAGTTACCCAAGCAGATCCAATCAATAGAATATTGAGGAAAATTGTATATGTCCAATACTTCACTGAGCAACATATCAAACAGGAGTCATTTTCACACTCTCTCTAAGGGTGTTTGTTGGTCCCTTTCAGCAAATTTCTGTTAACTCAGTAAGGTTCGCTTAATTTTTTTGTGCAGTGTGAACACTCCAAAAGGAACGCCGACCCCTCAAAAGAGCACCAGGAGCGAACCTAGACCATCTCGAGAGGTGGTCATAGTTCGGTTCGCTTGAAGTCTAGGGTCCGGTTCCCTTTTTGGGGCAAATGTGAAGACAAAACTCCCCAGGTTTGCTTGTCATTATTCCCAGACCACATACTAGACTACTGCAACACTATTTCCCTTACCATATCCCCTCATATTTGTGCCACAAAAGAGAGAAGATGAGATGCAGGTTTGCAGAAGAAAAAAACTTTTGGGATATTGATTAGCTATTGTCATGCATGCACAAACATTTCTAAACGTGTAGAGTTCTTGGTTCAGATTTCATTTAAATACGTGAGCTATAGGCTAAGAGCTTCATAAGCCTTTTTATTCCATTGTGGGGTTTGAATGGTGTGAGAAGAAAACATATTTGGTGTGAATAATAAACATAAGGTACAAAATCAATACTAGCTCTTAAAAAGGGGCTGTAGCCTAAATTGGGTGTACAATTTTCAATTACAGCATTATTTAATCTGAAGTTACTCTGCCATTTATTATTTTACATGTTAATATTATCTTCTGATTACAATGTCGTCTCATTCTTTAACTAAATGCCATCTATTCGTTTCCAAAATGTAAGTAGGTACATCTAGTTGTCCGATAACACATTCTGATGGAATGGCTTGTCCTGCACTTTCTAAAAATGCACTCTGGGTTGAGTTTATCTTGGAAAAAGATCTTGGTTCCTTTCAAAACTTAGCAATGTGAATGCAAAGGACTTGGACCACAAAATAGGTGAAGTGTACTGGCAAAAGAGTTGAGACCCATTCAAAGACAAGGGCTGTGTGAATACAAATAATTTAGTTCTTTTTTTAACCTCCAGAGTTCACCTTGAGGACTGAGATAGGTTATTTTAAAAGAGGACTGTGTGAAAACGCTAGTGAAGCGAACCAAACCGTTTAGGGTGTTATCAGAGCACAACAAACCCCAGACAATCAGAAAGACTATGGCTGTCTGCTACTGTGCAATTGACTGGATTTCAGGTGCCTTATTCAGCTGGTTCAAAACATTTGAAAACTTTACTGATAATGCTGTTACATTATTTTGATGAACAAGAGTGTATTAGCTATATTAATTTACATTACAATATAACTACATAGCTGAAAGATTCCAACACAGAACGAGTCAAAAATATGTTCCAGTTTAATGTACTGAACCTGTCAGGGAAAGTGTTTCAAAAGCATGAAAATGTTTGCATTGAAATGGTAGCTAATGAATGTCCACCATGCTAAGGGTCAGACTCAACGTAACAAAATTAGCTAGCAATCTAGAATCTAGCCGAACATCAGACAAACATGATTGCTATTTCAAACCAAATTGACGATAGCAAATAAACATACAAAGTAAAACAGTAGAATCAACCGAATGCTAGTGAGGCAACTGTTAGCTAGCTAACGTTACTGCGGTAAGGAAATAACATAACGTTAACTACTTGGTGTATAGTAACGTTAGCAATTTAGTTAGCTGACGTTTGTTGACTAGCTAAAAAAAACGGGAGTTCCCTAGCTAACGCGGCTAATGAGAAGAACACACAATTTCGCTGACAAGTTAGGTACTTAGCTAAACTTTAGTCCTACATATGTATTTCATACCTCATCGAAAGAAAACAAGTAAATTCTCGGTAAACCAAAATGTCCGGTTGGGAGGTTCGCTAGCAGCTAGTTAGCCACTTGGCCCAAGCACCTAATTTTAGCCAGCTAGCTGTCCGACAGGGATAACTGGCTAACGTTAGCTAGCTAGTTCAACCAATATAGCTTTTTATGATGTCAAAACAAAACAGTCAATGATTAGAGGCAATATAAAACAATAGACGTATCTTACGAAGTGCGTGGTAAACTTACAAACTAAAATAGCTATACGTTGGCTAGCCTGGTAAAGACAAGAGATTCAACCACCACTACCGCGAGTATTTTCCCCATTCCTCAAACGGTTGAACACGCTGTTGTCAAATCTAGTGCCCAGCTGCAGGCCTCACCAGAAGCCCTTACTATCCTCCCCTGCATCCTTACCAATTCGCAAATGTACACATTCCGTAAACACAACACGCTAGCTGGCAACAGTCAGACCCGACCAGCCGCGAAGTAATCTGTTTTATTCAAAGATTAATGCGATCATTATAGTCTACTATACCTCGTCCAATATGCGTGAGGCGTATAAAAAGATGCTCGCACTTTACCGCACACGCGCTGGCTAGCCTCTTGGTTAGCTAGCCGAAACGTATATCTCGCTGAATCATTCCCCCCATACGGGCCTAACGTGACAGAGCGAGTTCGTGGTGTATTTCAGAGTTTTCGTTGGGCAAATTTACGTAGCTACCTGTGATAGAAGAGGGGCGTTCATTTCTCCCTCCCGCTGAAATATGTTCATATTTCTGTGTAAAAGTCGGCTGTATTTTGATTAAATTGTATCGTCACTACAGAAACTGTCAGGATTCGAAACCTGTGTGTAACTCAGTATAAATATGTCATGGGGTGGAGATTATTATTTTTAATAGATCCATTTAGATTTTCCAGAGGAAGTTACTGTCATGCACCTTTTATCTAGCTCCTATCAGCAACTGGAAGATCTCAACAACCAAAATGTCAAATTATTATCAAGTCACCATTCGTTCATCCTATCATACATCCACCCTATAACTACTAGTACTAGGGTAATGTTAGCTTCTGAATAAGCTGAAGCTACAAAACATCAGCAGGTGAGCAAACTTACTTTTGGCATTTTGACAGGAAATACCATCTGTATGTATACATCTACAATTTAGATTAATACAATTAACTATTTTTTCTCTCTTCTATTTACCTATGCAATTACATCATTAGAACCCATCTCAGAAACCCTGCAGCAAAAAGGATAACCACATTATTTGACGGGAGGATTTCAGAAGACAAACGTTGGTCTCTAGAACAGTGTTCCACATAGACGTCAATCAGACAACATTGCTTTTCAATGTCTTTCTGACACCCAAACCAAAAGGCTTTTAGTTACAATCCATAGTCAAGTGAAACATGTAAGAATATGAATGCTCTCAAGGGACACTAATTCTTAGTGTTAAATAAATATGATAATAATACAATTATAACAATCGTCAGAAGAGTTTAATAATAATTGTAAATGGTAGTAGTTCACAATACTACTAGTTTGTAAATACCAGAAACTGCTTCGGTTCACTAGCTCCATTTCCTCCTCCTCAGCATAGTTTTGTGTGGTCTCCTAAAACAATCTGAAAGCATAAAAACAAGCACATCTAAAATGGAGGATTGGACAGCTGGGGTCCTGGGGGGGACATTCCAAACCTATAGATGAACAAAAAATAACTAAGATTGAATGGTAGGCCTATTGATTCAATGAGGATGAATGGTATGAGATTACATTCATAGGTTGCAAATGGAATATTGGGCAGATTGTGAAATTGGATTAATATAAATCTAAAGTCTCATGAGGAAAAAAAAAACTGGGCATATTAATAAAACATGGACAATTCAAAATGATACTGATTAGTCACACAATGTCAACAATACATAATTTTACTTCACAATGAGAAGATTTGGCCTAAATCAATTAACTCCTCGTAATAAATTCGCGTGGGCTCGCTGTTCCGCTCATGAAACAAACGACCTCTCGCGCACAGTCAAAGGACCTGCCAATCAAAGTACCGGCAAGTCATGTCCAGAACTAGCAGCTGGTCTCTTTTCACATGGGTGTGGGTTTCTTGGTAAACTTTCATCCGCAATCTCGACGAGCTCAATGTCATTTTCAAAGCAAAGGGAATCTGCCTCTTTGCAAATGCCTTTACCCCATACAGCAGAAAATTCAGGAAACATGTAGCTAGCTTTTCACAGAACGCAAGCTGCAGGGTGTGTGTGTGTGTGTGTGCCGGTATGCGTTTCGCGCGTGCACAGCACACCACAATGCTCTTTCAGTCCGTGGTTAAATTAAAAATGGCGGTTCACACAGCAGAATGTCCGTACTTTATCCTAAAACGACGCGCAATTCAGACCCCTGCTTAGCACTATCAAATACATCAACACTATCACTAAACTCCTCATTTAAACAATTCATCATGCTTTTGCTCAATGTTAACGCAAATGTGCATAGAGTTGCTTACCGAGATGCGTGTACATTTCATTTCTCCATCTTGCACTAGCGTCCAGCGAGCTGGGTGGATTTGAATCTCGCGATAACGGTGCTTCCTATGTCAGCCTTCTGGCGAGTCACTCCCCGTGCCCGTCAAATGAAGCTGCTGGAAAATATTATTTGGATTTTTTTTTGAATGGACATTTCAGTATGCAAACATTGAACGGGATCAAGCAAGCAGTGATAGAAAACCCACATTTTCTTGGCTCTTCCTTCTTTCAATACAAACACTACAAAATGATCTCTATGCATGTTCAGTGCATTCCACATAATACTGTATGTGGGAGATTACTCTGATGGTCATAGCTGATGTAGTATATCAAACTATTGAATAATCTTGAATAGCTCTTTGGAATAGAATATATAATTGAACAGTTACTTTATTGCCCATCTTGACTCACACACTTTGAGGCAGTCACAAAGCAGCACCTCTGGATGCAGAGCAGTTTAGGGATTAAGAGCCTTGATCAAGGGCACAATGGCAGGGATGTGTACCTTGGGAGTGCTGTTATAGGATCAGTTTTGCATTTTAGATAATGAATAAGATTATATAGACAGGGGGACCTAAATAAACACGTTTTGTGAATATGAGCTCAGCCGCCCTCCGGTTGCTAGCTTGACACCTGTCTTTAGAAACAGTTTCTCAATAATTATGACATGAGTCAGACAATCATATTGAAACATACAAGACTGAGCTTATTCTTTAATTCAGCTTAACATGAAAATCCATTCAAGGCAAAGAATAAACACCGGACATTCAATTCAGTCCATGGAATACAAATGCTATTTAACTCAGGTTTCAAATGTGATTGAGATTTTTGTGATATTTTTCTACTGCTTGTGTAAATGTAAATATCACAATAATAATAATGAGCACAATAGATACAAAATTAAACCCTGAGAAATTGTGTGACCCACACTATAAAACATTGCAATATAAACATTGAGTAAATAGCAATGGCTAGTAAGAGATATACTTATAGTTATATCAAAAAATGTATTATCATCTAATGACAAAGAATGAAAGATGGTACAGGCCTATCCTCTGAAAGTCCTTGGAGAAAATGCTAAAGAAAGGAAACAATTCTGACCCCTTCCCTTTTTCCACATTGTTACTTTACAGACTTATTCTAACATTGATGAGAAACATTTAATCAATCTACACACAATACCTCATAATGGCAAAGCGAAAACAGGTTTTTAGAACATTTTGCAATGTATTGAAAATAAATAACACAACTACCTTATTTGCATAAGTATTCAGACCCTTTGCCATGAGACTCGAAATTGAGCTCACATGCATCCTGTTTCCATTGATCATCCTTGAGATGTTTTGACAACACTGATAATGGCACCGGAGGGGATGGCTACCATTTTTATCGGCTCCTAACCAAATGTGCTATTTTGTTTGTAAATTATTTTGTACATGTTGCTGTTACCATCTCTTATGACAGAAAAGAGCTTCTGAACAGCGATTACTCACCTCAAACTGGACAAAGATTTTTCTTTAATGAGTCTGATGAAGGACACACTGCTTTCGAGTCCAGGCCCAAATCCCCATCATTAGCACAAAGAAATAATTCTTTGGCAGGTAGGTAAACCACCACTACCCTCCGTACTATTGGCCAACGTGCAATCATTGGAAAATAAACTGGACGATCTACGATAAAGACTATCCTACCAATGGGACATTAAAAACTAATATCTTGTGTTTCACCGAGTCGTTGCTGAATGACGACACATAATATAGAGCTGTCTGGGTTTTCCGTGCATTGGCAGAACAGAGCAGCTACGTCTGGTAAGACAAGGGGCGGGGGTTGTGTGTCTATTTGTCAATAACTGCTGGTGCGCGATGTCTAATATTAAAGAAGTCTCAAGGTATTGCTCACCTGAGGTAGAATACCTCATAAGCTGTAGACCACACTATCTATTTACCACCACAATCCAATGCTGGCACTAAGACCGCATTCAACATGCTGTATAAGGCCATAAGCAAACAAGAAAATGCTCATCCAGAAGCGGAGCTCTTAGTGGCTAGGGACTTTAAGGCAGAGAAACTTAAATCCGTTTGAACTCATTTCTACCAGGATGTGCAATCGGAGGGGGGAAAAACTCTAAACCACCTTTACTCCACACACATCATCCTACACCGGCTCTAACACTCATCAGATGTGGCAGGACTTGCAAACTATTACTGACTACAAAGGGAAACCCAGCCGCTAGCTGCCCAGTGACACAACCCTACCAGACGAGCTAAATGCCTTTTATGGTCCCTTCGAGGCAAGCAACACTGAAGTATGCATGAGAGCACCAGCTGTTCCAGACAACTGTGTGATATCTCTCCAATATTCACAAAGCCGCGGGGCCAGACAGATTACAAGGGTAGTGTACTCAAAGCATACACGGACCAACTGGCAAGTGTCTTCACTAACATTTTCATCCTCTCCCTGACTGAGTCTGTAATATCTACATGTTTCAAACAGACCACCTTAGGTAACCTGCCTAAATGATTACCACCCCGTATTACTCACGTAGGTAACCTGAAGTGCCTTGAAAGGCTGGTTATGGCTTACATCAAGACCATCATGCCTGAGCCCTAGACACACTCCAATTTGTAGACCGCCCCAACAGATCCACAGATAACTCAACGCAATCTCAAATCGCACTCCACATTACCCTTTCCCAACCGGACAAAATTAACACCTACGTAAGAATGCTGTTCATTGACTACAGCTCAGCGTTCAACACCATAGTGCCCACAAAGCTTATCACTAAACTAAGGACCCTGGGATTTGGAAAAGGAGGGCCGAACAGGCCCCCATTAACATTGACGCGGCTGCAGTGGATCGAGTCGAGAGCTGTCCACATCACCAAAGAACTATCATGGTCCAAACACCAAGACAGTCATGAAGAGGGCACCACAACACATTTTTCCCTCCAGGAGACTGAAAATATTTGGCATATGGTCCCCAGATCCTCAAAGTTCAACAGCTGCACCATCAAGAGCATCCTGACCGGTTGCATCACCACCTGGTATGGTAACTGCTCGGAATCTGACCGTAAGGCACTACAGAGGATAGCGTGCAAACTTCCTGCCATCCAGGACCGATATACCAGGTGGTGTCAGAGGATAGGCAAAAAATGTTTGTCAAAGACTCCACTCAGGCCTCCTGAGTGGCGCAGTGGTCTAAGGCACTGCATCGCAGTGCTAGCTGTGCCACTAGAGATTCTGGGTTTGAGTCCAGGCTCTGTCGCAGCCGGCCGCGATCGGGAGGCCCATGGGGCGGCACACAATTGGCCCAGTGTCGTCCGGGTTAGGGAGCGTTTGGCCGGCAGGGATATCCTTGTCTCATCACGCACTAGCGACTCCTGTGGCAGGCCGGGCACAGTGCACACTGACCAGGTCGCCAGGTGCACGGTGTTTCCACTGACATTGGTGTGACTGGCTTCTGGGTTGGATGGGCATTGTGTCAAGAAGCAGTGCAGCTTGGTTGGGTTGTGTTTCGGAGAACGCATGGCTCTCGACCTTCGCCTCTCCCGAGTCCGTGTTGGAGTGAGACAAGACTGTAACTACTACCAATTGGATACCACAAAATTGGGGAGAAAAAAGGAGTGAAAAATACAAAAAACAAATAAAGACTCCAGTCACCAAAGTCATACTGTTCTCTCTGCTACCGCACAGCAAGCGGTACCGGAGAACCAAGTCTAGGTCTAAAAGGCTCCTTAAAAGCTTCTACCCCCAAGCCATAAGACTGCTGAACAATTAATCAATTAATCAAAATGGCCACCCATTCTATTTACATTGACCCCACCCTTATTTTACACTGCTGATACTTGCTGTTTATCTATGCAGTCACTTTACCTACATGTATAAATTACCCCAACTAACCTGTACCCCCGAATATTGACTCGATACCGGTATCCCCTGTATATAGCCTCATTATTGTTATGTAATTCTTGTTTTTATTATTTTTTACTTAAGTTTATTTAGTAAACATTTTCGTAACTGTATTTCTTGAACTGCAATGTTGGTTAAGGGCTTGTAAGGTCTACACCTGTTGTATTCGTCGCATGTGACAAATAAAATTTGATTTGACAACTTGGAGTCCACCTGTGGTAATTTCAATAGATTGGACATGATTTGGAAAAGCACACACACCTTTCTATATAAGGCCCCACAGTCGACAGAGCATAAACCAAGCCATGAGGTTGAAGGAATTGTCCGTAGAGCTCAGAGACAGGATTGTGTCGAGGCACAGATCTGGGGAAGGGTTCCAAAACATTTCTGCAGCATTGAAGGTCCCCAAGAACATAGTGGCCTCCATCATTCGTAAATGGAAGAAGTTTGAAACAACCAAGACTCTTCCTAGAGCTGGCCGCCCGGCCAAACTGAGCAATCGGGGGGAGGGAGGTGACCAAGAACCTGATGGTCACTCTGACAGAGCTCCAGAGTTCCTCTGTGGAGATGGGCGAACCTTCCAGAAGGACAACCATCTCTGCAGCACTCCACTAATCAGGCCTTTATGGTAGAGTTGCAAGACAAAAGCCACTCCTGCGTAAAAGGCACATGACAACCTGCTTGGAGTTTTCCAAAAGGCATCTAAAGACTCTCAGACCAGGACAAGATTCCCGGGTCTGATGAAACCAAGATTGAACTCTTTGGCCTGAATGCCAAGCATCACGCCTGGAGGAAACCTGGCACCATCCCTACGGTGAAGCATGGTGGTGGCAGCATCATGCTGTGGGAATGTTTTTTAGCGGCAGGGACTGGGAGACTAGTCAGGATTGAGGGAAAGATGAATGGAGCAAAGTAGAGAGATTCTTGATGAAAACCTACTCCAGAGTGCTCAGGGACTCAAACTGGGACCACGGTTCACCTTCCAACAGGACAACAACCCTAAGCACACAGCCAAGACAACACTGGAATGGGACAAACCTCTGAATACCCTGGAGTGGCCCAGCTAGAGACCGGACTTGAACCCGATCGTTCATCTCTGGAGAGACCTGAAAATAGCTGTGCAGCGACGCTCCCCATCCTGACAGATCTTGAGGGGATCTGCAGAGAAAAATGGGAGAAACTCCCCAAATACAGCTATGTGAAGCTTGTAGCGTCATCCCCAAGAAGAGTCGAGGCTGTAATCCCTGCCAAAGGTGCTTCAACAAAGTACCGAGTTAAGGGTCTGAATATTTATGTAAATGTCTTTATTTTTGTTTATACATTTGAAAGAAAATTATAAAAACAGTTTTTGCATTGTCATTATCGGGTATTGTGTGTAGATTGATGAGGGGGGAAAAATTGTCAATTTTAGAATAAGGCTGTAATGTAACAAAATGTGAAAAAGGTCAAGGGGTCTGAATACTTTCCGAACACACTGTATGTCCAAAATAGATGGGGGTGGGGTCTAAGCTAACATATGTAATTGTTTTAAGATGGTGAAAACATGGACGATTTATTTGTTGGCACAACTACCTCCATACTTCTTTGTTTGTATGGGTTGCCTTCAGACGAGTCCCGTGACACCTGTGGGGGTCAGAGAGCAAAACGGAGAACACCATCGTGAGTCTCATCTTTCCATAGAGTGGTCATATCAGTTTGTAACACTACTAACATTTCTGTAATAATAATCGTTTTCAGGATGTCTCGTAGTCTGACAAACACCTCTGGAGCTCGGCCACCTTCCACCGCAGATGCGGCAGGCTGACATATCTCTAGCTTAAACTGATGGATTTTTATTGGGATTTAAACAAAAGTTGTTACTTAGATTGACGCATAGGTGCATCAATAGACTTAAGGATTTTAATACAATGCAAAATGTTCCTTGTTATATCATTATGATAATAGCAGTCAGAACCATCTTGAGAACATACAGGTTGTTACCCCTGCTCATATGTTGCTGATGCATGCCAGATCATACATAAAATACCTATCCAGGTGTTGTATCAGCTAACCACGTTACAGCAATCTGGTGCCTAACGGCACAGTCGATGACATGGCACGCAACCATTGGCTGACGCATGCAAAGTCTGAGCAGGGGAACACGACCCCAGTGTTGCCATAGTGTCAACAATGATGCGCATTTCACAATCTGTTCAGTTATGAAACTGTAATGGTGTAATAAATCAGATGAGTTCAAATACTATTTGTAATCTTTCAAATACGTTGAGCATTTGCTTTAGCCTGCCTGGACTCCCAAGTTTGGTGGGTAGGGTTTGCACTATTTAGACTTTTTCTATTGGTTCCATTGCAACAGGCAAGCACAGCTAAGTTATTTCAAATAGTATTTGAACCCAGATCTGGTGTAAAAGGTCTACCACAGAGAGATTAGTAAGAATGTAACAGTACTGTAACAGAAAAATGTAACAGTACTGGCCTGCTAAAATAAATAGTTGCACTATTTGGCTCAGTACACACTCAAATTGTACAACTGATGTAGAACACATTTGATACAAGTTGTGTAATGTTTTTCTGCACAATAATTATTATTACGGAAGCGATGTGGAGACACCACACTCTGCTGCAACCTTGGCGTTAAATTATGTGGTAAAGGCTATGGATAGGAGGAAGCACTGTGCTGCCCTGTTTAATGACCCATCGAAGGCTTTAGATTGTATTGAAGCCTTTGGATGCAGTTTATCATAGTGCACTACACTTTAATGCGGGCAATGGGTTGAGTAAACATCACTGCATTCTGTATCTGAAAGTAGGCTGACACTCTTAAATGTCTTGTAAATTGATGCATTGCACTCTTTTTGTTTATAAAGCCCTCCTGTATAAACTCTGGCCGTACCTTACTTTTATTGTTAACTTACAAGATACCAGACCCGGTCTCCCTTTGATCTCCACTGAGTTAGGTAGATCTGCTTTTAGTTTTTTTTTTGCACCTTAAGTGTAGAATGATCTCCAATGCACTTTTAAAATTGGAGGAATTGGTGCCTCCTTGAGCATTTCAGAAGGCTGGCTGATAGAGGATCTTACTACTACAGAATGTGTATATTGATATGTATTGTGCTAAACAGGGCTCACCTGGAAAAGAGACCTTGGTCTCAGCATTAAATCCTTGTCAAAATAAAGGTGAAATAAATAAAAAAATGGTTGTGTAAGGACAAACAGTTGTATCACAAAATTATCAGTTGTATCATCAAATGTGTTTGTACATCAGTTGTACAAGCTGAGTGTGTAAGGAGCCTTTATGGTACTGGTGAACAACTGCTGAGCACACATGAAATTGTTACATGCCACCTAAGAACACTCATGACGTCATCGCTCACAAAAAGGAACTAACAAATGAGCCACGCACAAGCACTAATGCGAAACAAGTGGGGTTTTAAGAGGGGTTTTCAAAGACACTGTCCATTGAAAGTTGACTAGCAACATGAAACTGGGTCCTAAAAGACACCCACCATGAGTGCCCACTGAATTCGCCCCATAAAAGGGAAACCAAAATAAAAGCCCACACCACTTTAAAATATGGAGTTAACCAAAGCTAAAAGGCTTTGAATTCACAAACTTAAAGAGTAAGACAAACAGTCCAGCAATTTTAACATCTCTCCTGCCAACTAGAGCGTTGGCTCTGCCAGCACAGATGAAACTAACAACTGATTTACAGGTGCAACACATCCTGACCAACAAGGATGATTCCAATAAGCGTGCATACATACCCATACAGAACCAACCTAAAAAGCCTGTAACACCTTCCCCCTTTAGTCAACAAGTATATTCCATGTACTTGTTGGAGAAGTTTGCTCACAACCAACAAAAAGCTCTAATTTCACAATTGAAATGCATCACTTTCTCCAATATAAACACAGAGTTAACACTACAACAATCATAAATCATCATCAAAACGGCCATTCATTAAAATAAAATAAAAATAAAAAACGTGCACCAGAACACAAAACAAAAACGGACTGCGCACCTTTTAAAGACAAATCAGAAAACAAGTTGTCCTTACCATGGACATGTCTGATTTCAAGGGGAAACTCCTGCAATATCCGTAGTAACTTTCCTTGGGATTTTCTTCAGTGAAATAACCTCAGGGAAACAAGTGGTTACCACTCGTTGTTTTGGGCAAATAACCAATAAACCTGCTGAAAGGTTAGTCAAAACCAGAGGTGCAAAGGTGAACTGGCACTGTTCGGTTTACCCATCACCTGGCAAACGTGACAGGATTTACAGTAAACCACAATATCATGTTCCAGACCAGAAATTAACCAAGATACGGTCATTCGTCTTGTTAACCCCAAGAAGCCATCTCTTGTCGAAGCGTAACTAGAATTTGAGATCCACTGGACCAATCGTCTTGCCCAGAAGTGGGGAACGCCACTTCCTCAGCAGAACACTATCTCTGTCAACTTAACCCACACAAACCTCATCCAACTCCTCCTCTGGATGCAAAAATATGAGGGAAGCATCTTTTCTCTGTTCAGCAACCAGCTGCTTCCTAGGCATCGAAGTGTCAACTGTTGGAACCCTCGTCTTTCAGCGGTCCTACAAACTCACTCACATTTTGGGTTTTCAAAGGAGCGGTCAACGCAAAAGGTGCTCCGAAATCAGGACCACACAACCCTCTCATAGATCGAACTTGGTGGGATTGCTGTTATCCTCCAACACTACACTTGCTCTCTGCAATATTCTTAGACATAACAAGTATAATAGCACACGCTGAGAACTCCACAGAGAGAATATGTACTTTCTCTCGGCAGTAATGACAAACGGGTTGATATGAAGCTGCAGTTTTCTGCAGATCCTTGTCTGGGGAAAAAGCAAAACCTCGTAGTATGAGGTGACTTGTCTGGATTACTATTTGTAATTATGTCTTTCATAATTTACGGAACTGTTGTCTGTATGCCTCTGGGAACAACTCTTAAACTCGAAGGATAGCAGCTTTAACAGTATCATAATCTGAATTTCACGGCCATTTCAGGACGTTTGCAATCCTCCTAAACAGAGTAAAATATACATTCTACTCATTTTCAGTGAAAGGCGGTACAAGCCGGAGCTTCCGAACGAGCTCAAACTCTGTTTAGGGTGCAGGATGGCCCGAGTTGATTCAGAGTACTTCCAAGATCTATCCCTCTTTGGCGTGCTGCCAACTCCACTTCTTTTGATCGAATGGCATGCTCACATTCCTGTTCTTGTCTGGCTGCAGGTTCTTCTTATTCCATTTTTTTTTTAACTGAATGTCCTGCTCAAACTAATTGCTGTTGCGCCAATTTTGCCTTTCGTTCTACCTCTCGCAGTTTCACATCTACAGGATGTACTCTACCGCCTTCAGGGCCCTTTTCACCATGTTCCCTCTCCAGGAGGATTTTCTCCTCCACCAAAGCAGTATCGATGAATTCTGCCTACTGCTTCGGAATCGGCAGGTGCCACTTTGATGTCAATGTTTTGCAATGAGCAGATTCACCTTTGTACATTTATCCAGTATCTCCCAAGCCGGGTTCCACACAAATGTTCCCAATTCAGTCAAAATATGTTTTACCCTGTGAGTGTTTATGCAACTTTCCACTGCTTTGGAATGATTTAAGCGACTAGAAGAAACCCAAAACCTGCAATCTCCTCCAGGCCAATGCCTTTCACGTCTAACATATACACTGACACAAGACGAAATATTATTAATACTAAATGATAAATCAGGAACTTCATTATTCCATTATAACAATACATGACCAACTAAAAATTACATGATTATTACGGCATACAAATAAAACTTTGAATATTTCAAACATTTTTCCAAATTACATGTATTTTATACAAGGTATGTTAAGCAATAACAACAAAAAGACTTCTCCTTTGAACTATATAAAAACAAAATTACAACGATGTACATATCAGAATCATTATCAAATCTCTGCTTCCCGACTTCAATATCCTTACAGAACACTACAACTGTGTCTATATGTGTAGCACATTCCTTAAATAAAACACATCATTTTACATCTGCGTCACAAACGGCACCACATTTCCAAAATAGTATGCTACTTTTAACCAGAATGCATTGGGTCCTGTTCAAAAGTAGTGCACTACAGAATAGGGCTCCATTTGGGATACATCCTACAACTGCTGGCTCAAGTCTATACTACCAAAGACTTGAATACAAACCATGGTGGATTTGAAAATGATTAGGAACCAGATTCTTCATATCATGACAGTACTGTTTTGACTGGGTGGCTATATAAATTCCAAAATATACACATCTAAAAACACAGAACTTCATCCAGAAGTGAGTTAAATGTAGCTTGGGTACCAGTATGTGACATGCTACGACAAGGAGTGACATGATGGCACACAGACTGGTACCCAGGCTAAGTTAAATGAATACAATCAAAAACACAAGTTAATTCTTTCTTGGGGTCATTAGCACACCGATCATTTCTTTGAAAATATCTACATAAATTCTGGTGAAGAGATCCCCTTTCTAAAAGGTTTGGTTGCTATCTACATGGGAAAAATAAACACCTGGGTGGTGAATAAAAGTAATAACCTAAGTTTGTAGAAATAAAAAAGTAAACTAGAGTCGAAAGTGAGAACAGAGATGTGAACACAACTGTAAAGGGGTGAATGGGAGGCAAGCCTACTAGCACATAATACATGTAAAAAGCTAAGTCATCCAAAACAACATGAGTTAATCTCAAACGGATTAAATAATTTCTAAAAATCCAATTTGGCTGAATTGTCTAGAAAGAAACGTATATTTTATTTATCCATTTAAAACCTTCAGCCCTTTTGACTCACCCACATAGAGAGACCCATGTCAAATGAAGAATGGGTCATATCATGGGTTTCAATAATAAAAATCAAAGAATTGTTTTACTATAAATCATCAACTACAAATTATTTCAGACATTTTTCATTGTCAATTTGACGAATACATGCTTCTTGCATGTAAGTTTAATGGGTTAAATGATTAGATAGATCATATAGCAATTAATTGATCGATACATGTTCAATTGATCTGAGCGATGCATGACCAACTAAATGCTTACATGCTCCTCAATATATACACTATCGTTCAAAAGTTTGGGGTGACTTAGAAATGTCCTTGTTTTTGAAAGAAAAGCATTTTTTTTGTCCATTAAAATAACTTCAAATTGATCAGAAATACAGTGTAGACATTGTTAATGTTGTAAATGACTGTTGTAGCTGGAAACGGCTGATTTTTAATGGAATATCTACATAGGCGTACAGAGGTCCATTATCAGCTATTCCAAGTTTACCATTTTAAAAGGCTAATTGATCATTAGAAAACCCTTTTGCAATTATGTTAGCACAGCTGAAAACTGTTGTTATGATTAAAGCAAGAAAACTAGCATTTAGACTAGTTGAATATCTGGAGTATCAGCATTTGTGGGTTCAATTACAGGCTCAAAATGGCCAGGAAAAAATAACTTTCTTCTGAAACTCGTCAGTCTATTCTTGTTCTGAGAAATGAAGGCTATTCCATGCGTGAAATTGCTAAGAAACTGAAGATCCTTAACAACACTATCTACTACTCCCTTCAAAGAACAGCACAAACTGGCACTAACCAGAATAGAAAGAGTGGGAGGCCCCGGTGCACAACTGAGCAAGAGGACAAGTACATTAGAGTGTCTAGTTTGAGAAACAGACGCCTCACAAGTCCTCAACTGGCAGCTTCAGTATAGAACCCGCAAAACATTAGTCTCAACGCCAACACTAGTCTCAAGAGGAAACTCCGGGATGCTGGCCTTCTAGGCAGAGTTCCTCTGTCCAGTGTCTGTTCTTTTGCTCATCTTCATCTTTTTATTGGCCAGTCTGAGATATGGCTTTTTCTTTGCAACTCTGCCTAGAAGACCAGCACCCTGGAGTCGCCTCTTCACTGTTAACATTGAGACTGGTGTTTTGCGGGTACTATTTAAAGAAGCTGCCAGTGGAGGACTTGTGAGGCGTCCGTTTCTCAAACTACTGATCTCAACTAGTCTGAAGAAGGCCAGTTGTATTGCATCTTTAATCAGAACATTTTTTATCTGTGCTAACATAATTGCAAAAGGGTTTTCTAATGATCAATTATGCCTTTAAACTTGCATTAGCTAACACAATGTGCCATTAGAACACAGCAGTGATGGTTGCTGATAATGGGCCTCTGTATGCCTATGTATATATATATTTTTAAATCAGCCATTTCCAGCAACAATAGTCATTTACAACATTAACAATGTCTACACTGTATTTCTGATTAATTTGTTGTTATATTAATGGACAAAAAAAGATGCGTTTCTTTCAAAAACCGGGAAACTTCTAAGTGACTCCAAACTTTTGAACGGTAGTGTGTGTGTGTATATATATTTTTTCATATCAAAGTATAAATAATACCAAATGTGAAAGCAGAGTACCAAAGTAGAATGCTGACTATTTCAGCGCTACAAAACAGCTATATAGATTCAATCAATTCTGAATTATTAAGGACTGGAAAGTGGTATAGAGTGAGAACATGAGTGAATGACAGGTGCAGGTGAAGATACCAGATGAAAAAAAATTGAATTATAGATTAAAAAATATAAACAGTTTCTCTTAAAGCAGTCATGTCTTTCAGGTCCTCTTTAATTTACATCCATCTGTCCTCCATATCTCCCGAAGCACCTCTCACAGGAGAAGCTTCCCATTGCGGTGGATTTTCAGAATCTTTCCTAGTCTCTGTTTTGCTGTTGCAAGTCCTTTCTTTGGACGTTTCCCTGAGATGGAGGTAGAAAGAAGGAATAAAGCAATGGGTAAGAAAACAGTTTGTCACATTTGTGAATCCTGTTCATTAGACACCAAATGGAGGAAAACAGACAAACAGGGAGGCATTATCTGGACAGGTAATTTTCATATTCCGCTCTGAAATGTTTTCTGTTGTGTGCCCTAATGAACTCACAGGGGTTACAGCAACAACAAAAAATCCCATGACTGAAACTTAAGTCGATCTCAGATTGATTTTCTGTGGGAAAGTTAACTTATACTTTCATGTTAAAAAAAAGAAGAAAAAAAGGAATGACCATCATGCTTTTGGGGAAAGGATCATTTGCACTTGTAAACTGCACGTTTTACCAATTATAGTCCTTTTCAATTGGATAAAAACATTTATTATTAAAATAATGAAAAAAATGAATCCATATGAAAGAAATCCGCCAGTGACGGAGAAAGAACTTTAACCCCTGAACTCATGTCTATGTGCTGTGAAGTTACCCGTGTGTTTCTACAGCCTTGACCGAAATGATTGGCACCCTTTATTCTTTATTAAGATGAGCAAAAAAATAGGGCAAGTGATGATCATGGAATTTTGGATGATGGTAATTGGTCAACCAAATGACCGCCGTCACCGTAATAACTGTTTGGGCGGGGGGGCGCACATTTTCTCCTCCGCAACTGACTGCATGTGCCGCCATAGAAATATAATTAATAGAATGGGCGTCCTCATTCTATGATGGCATAATGGGTGGACTGGCAGCCATAGATGTGGTAAAGGAGTCATTTGAACGCAGAAGTTCCATTTACCAGATTGGAGAACATTCAACAAATCTGATCTAACATAGTGGATATTCGCCAAAACCTTCATGTTTTATGTACTGTAACAGGCCCACAAATGTGCTTACTTTAGTCCAATTTGGATATATTTGCTATATAACATGTAGAAGTGACTACTAAATGCTAACTAACGTTTGTATAAGATGGTTAGCATAGCTAGCATACAGAAATGGTTGATGGTGGTCAAAATAATGTTTAACTGTAATGTAGTTGATCGTAACAATGACATGAACATGTGTTGGGGGTTGACATCCATACAAGCATTATATTTCGAAATAATGTGAAATACACAAACAATAGCCTAAAAGTAGACTAATTTTGCTGGGGGGCAATGAGGAGTGTTGGGATCCTTACCCCAAGGCACTTTCCCCCATGCGTTTCCATGGCAATTTCATTGTTTTGGCCGAGTTTGATTGACCTCTTTACCACATCTACTAAGAGTGTACCCATAAGTAAAATATGTGCTAAAATATATGCTGTAATTTGCTGATTCAACTGACATTACAAAAAATACATTCCATTGCATGGGGCACATCAGTTAAACATCATTTGAATGAACATTCACATTACCATGGAATTGATTGCATCACAATACCAGGCAGCCATTGTGAGTGTACGAATTAGTTAACCAGTCAAATTGCCAGGGTTAGATGTTGCAAGCCTGTTCTATTTCTGTGTGCTGCTGCTGCATTGTCATTCAGTCAGCTGTGCGTTAGACCCCTCAAAAAATGGTTAATTTATTTTCATGATGTCTGAACTATATTGTGTATGAAAAAAAAGGGACGATTACACTGAACAAAAATAAACGCAAAAATCAACAATTTCAAAGATTTTACTCAGTTACAGTTCATATAAGGAAATTTGGCAATTGTAATAAATTCATCTATGGATTTCACATGACTGGGAATACAGATGTGCATCTGTTGGTCACAGAGATCTTTTTTTAAAGTAGGGGCATGGATCAGAAAACCAGTCAGTATCTGGTGTGACCATTTGCCTCATGCAGCGCGACATCTCCTTGGCATAGAGTTGATCAGGCTTTTGATTGTGGCCTGTGGAATGTAGTCCCACTGTTCTTCAAATCGCTGTGCAAAGTTGCTGGATATTGGCGGGAATTGGAACACGCTGTCCTACACGTCGATCCAGAGCATCCCTCAATGGGTGACATGTATGGTGAGTATGCAGGGCATGGAATAACTGGGACATTTTCAGCTTCCAGGAATTGTGTTCAGATCCTTGCAAAATGGGACTGTGCATTATCATGCTGAAACATGAGGTGATGGCGGTGGATGAATGGCATGACAATGGGCCTCAGAATCTCGTCATGGTATCTCTGTTCTACTAATCATTGACAGTGCCCTCTGTTCATAATGTTGACATCAGCAAACCACTCGCCCACACGATGCCATACACGCTGTCTGTACGGTTGAAATCGGGATTAATCTGTGAAGAGCACACTTCTCCAGCGTGTCAGTGGCCATCGAAGGTGAGCATTTGCCCACTAAAGTCAGTTACAACGCCACACTGCAGTCAGGTCAAGACCCTGGTGAGGACGACGAGCATGCAGCCGAGCTTCCCTGAGACAGTTTCTGACAGTTTGTGCAGAAATTCTTTGGTTCTGCAAACCCGCAGTTTCATCAGCTGTCCAGGTGGCTGGCCTCAGACGATCCAGCACATGAAGAAGCCAGATGTGGAGGTCCTGGGCTAGCGTGGTTACATGTGGTCTGCGGCTATGAGACTGGTTGGACGTACTGCCAAATTCTCAAAAATGACGTTGGAGGCGGCTTATGGTAGAGAAATGAACATTAAATTATCTGGAAACAGCTCTAGTGGACATTCCCGCAGTCAGCATGCCATTTGCACGCACTCCCAAAACTTGAGACATCTGTGGCATTGTGTTGTGTGACAAAACTGCACATTTTAGACTGGCCTTTATTGTCCACAGCACAAGGTGCACCTGTGTAATGATCATCCTTCTTGATATGCCACACCTGTCTAGTAGATAGTGAACATTTCTCCTTTGCCAAGATAATCTAACATGGATGTAAACAAATGTCTGCACAAAATGAGGAAAATTATATTTTTGTGTGGATGAAAAATGTCTTTACATGTTGTTTTTCTGTTCAGTGTATATTATTATACTTATATACTTGCTCAGAGAAAGAGATTTTAACAAGTAATATGTTCTCTCAAAAAGATTCCAATTATTGCCACCTCTATTTCCAATACTTCAGCACCATCCCCTTTGCGAGGACAACGGTACTGAGCCTTTTTTAAAAATATTTTATGAGATTGGAGAACATATTTTATTTAACTCAGCAAGTCAGTTAAGAAAAAAATCTTATTTACAATGACGGCCGAGGAACAGTAGGTTAACTGCCTTGTTCAGGTGCAGAACGACAGATTTTTACCTTTCCAGCTCAGGGATTCGATCTTGCAACCTTTCGGTTACTAGTCCAATGCTCTAACCACTAGGCTACCTGCCTCTCCAATTGGGAGGGATCTTAGACCATTCATCTTTACGGCATATTTCCAGATCCTTGATATCCTTTGTTGGTGCTTATGGACTTCCCTCTTCAATTCAAACCACACATTTCAATTGGTTTCAAGTCCAGAGACAGATGGCCATTGCAAAATGTTGATTTTGTGGCCAAGTTTCAGCCTCCTGGCAGAGGCAACCAGGTTTTAGGCTGAAATGTATTGAGCTCTTTGGCCACGCACACCAGTGGTTTGTTTGGCGTTGAAAGAAGGATGCTTATACAGAAAATACGGTCAAACTTTACCCAGTAACAGGACATTTTGCCCAAAACCTTGTTGCCTCTGCCAGAAGGCAGCAACTTGGTCAAAAGTGGATCTTCCAGCAAGACAATTACCCCAAGCACTTATGTACTTACCTCCACCAGCTCCAGCGCTGCCGGGGCTAGCTAGCCCAGCGGGGGAGGCTGTAGAGGGGGAGTAAGTGCTGCTGTTCTGGGGGGAGAGGGAGGGTCGTCTGGAGGTGAGGAACACCCCAGGAGCCATAGCCGCACTCCCTCTGGGGCCCCCAGGGCCTGCCGTGTACTCATGGTCCAGTAGGCTGGCAGAGTAGCACTCCACCCTCTGCTCAGGGCTTAAGTCAGGGGTGGGAGGCTCCGGGGCTAGAGGGGGGGAGGGAGGGGACGTCTCGGCCCGAGGAGGTGGCTGTGGTGGGGCAACGGGGCGGGGCTTTTTGGTGTACTTCCTCTTGGTGGGTTTCTGGATCTCCTGGATGAATAAACAATAGAAATATTAGACAGCATTTGACATTCAATCATATTCCCTAGCTCCACAGAGGGTAGCATCTCAACAATTGGCTCTCATTTGTCTTTTGGTGATTGTCTCATCTTTTTTTAAATTTTTATTTAACTAGACAAGTCAGTTAAGAACTAATTCTTATTTACAATGACGGCCTACACTGGGCCAATTGTGCGTTGCCCTATGGGGACTCCCAATCATGGCCGGTTGTGATACAGCCTGGAATCGAACCAGGGTCATTAGTGACGCCTCTAGCACTGAGATGTAGCACCTTAGACCGCTGCGCCACTCAGGAGCCTTCAAAATGTATTTGAATGGGTGTAAAATTTAGTAAAGGGCCCTGGATTTGGCTATTTAATCCACACCCGTTGCTGATAGGTGTATAAAATCGAGCACACCGCCATGCAATCTCCATAGACAAACATTTACAGTAGAATGGCCTTACTGAAGAGCTCAGTGACTTTAAATGTGGCACCGTTATAGGATGCCATCTTTCCAAAAAGTCTGTTTGTCAAATTTCTGCCCTGCTAGAGCTGCCCCAGTCAACTGTAAGTGCTGTTATTGTGAAGTGGACATGTCTAGGAGCAACAACTGCTCAGCCGCGAAGTGGTGGTCGGTCCTCGGTTGCAACGCTCACTACAGCGCTCACTACAGTTCCAAACAGTGAGTTCCAAACTCACTACAGTTCCAAACTGCCTCTGGAAGCAAAATCAGCACAATAAATGTTAGTCGTAGCTTCATGAAATGGGTTTCCATGGACGAGCAGCCGCACACATGCCTAAGATCATCATGCGCAATGCCAAGCGTCGGCTGGAGTGGTGGAAATCCGTTCTCTGGAGTGATGTCGAGATCGGTGTGGAAGAACTTGACTGGCCTGCACAGAGCCCTGACCTCAACCCCATCGAACACCTTTGGGATGAATTGGAACGCCGACTACGAGCCAGGCCTCATCTCCCAACATCAGTGCCCGACCTCACTAATGCTCGTGGCTGAACGGAAGCAAGTCCCCGCAGCAAAGTTCCAACATCTAGTGGAAAGCCTTCCCAGAAGAGTGGAGACTGTTATAGCAGCAAAGGGGGGGACCAACTCCATATTAATGCCCATCGTTTTGGAATGAGATGTTGGACGAGCAGGTGTCCACATACAAAACATGACCAAAAGTATTTCCCCTCCCCTCATCTCACCTGTTGTGCCAGTTTGGCAGCAGCTGCAGCAAGGCCAGTCTCTACAGACGCCACTCTGGCCCCCTCCCTCACTGGGCGCTCCTGTTTTGGCAGGGTGGGGGTTACCCGGGCTGAGGGAATAAGAAAATATGTTTGCGGAATTAATCAATGATATGTAACACTTTATTTGGAGAGTCTATATTTGGAGAGTCCGCCTACAGATGGTTATTACATGTTCAACTAAGTATCAACAAATGTCCTTCGCTGTCGGTTTGGTCATGAAACATGTCCACTGTCTAACACTTGAAAATGGGTTGAGTAGTGAGTACCTTTGGGGCTCCAAGGAGTGTCGTCCCAGTTTTTCTTCCTCTTCATCTTGGCCTTGTTGGCGTGGTCCTCCTCATCAGACTCTAAGGAGGGATAGACTGAAACACACACAGGGGTTGGTCAGGAGGGTTGAGCAGTCAGGCAGGATAATGATCGTGACATCATT
Source organism: Oncorhynchus clarkii lewisi (assembly GCF_045791955.1). NCBI lineage: Eukaryota > Metazoa > Chordata > Actinopteri > Salmoniformes > Salmonidae > Oncorhynchus > Oncorhynchus clarkii. The sequence goes on along the minus strand of NC_092162.1, from coordinate 38,309,285 downwards.
GGATCATTTAGTTTAGTATCCATCATAGTGCCTTGATTCGACCATGACTTAGTTCCCAGGTGAGCTAAACCCAATGTTTGTGGATTTGTTTTAGCTCGCCTTGGGAACCAGTTTGGCGGGTGCAAATTTGAGACCATTCTAAAACTAATGCAGCCAGGGCAAGGCGAGTAGTCTCTGAGCAGTAGCCAGGCCAGGGGTATGTTCTTGTGCTCCTTCCTCCCATGACTCACCTGGTCAGAAGTAGTGCACTATACAGGGAATAGGGTGCCATTTGGGACGCAGACAGCCTATGGGAGAATCTTAATTGAGATTCTTTCTCTGACTCACCATACTCTGCGTCTTTAAAACAGGTGCCCAGAGTTTCCTGCTCGTCTGGGCTGTCCTCGTCGCTAAGGTGACGGGCCGGCCGCTTGACCGGCCGCTTCCCAGGGCGTTGGAAAGTTGTCTTCTCTTTGGAGGCTCCTCCCCCTCTGCTCTTATTGGCTCCTGTCACCCACACGGCCCGCCCCCCTTTCTCTTTGACCATGCCCAGGCCCTCAGAAAGCCCTCCGGAGACAGACCGAGGGGAGGAAGAGGAGGAAGAGGAGGAGGAGGAAGAGGATGGAGGGTTGGCCATGGAGAGCATGCCCTGGATGGCATCTCGTGTGCTGGGAGAGGCTGGGGCTTCCTCACTGGAGGGTGGAGAGGGAGGACAAGAGATGAATGATCACCACACAAACAGCACTAAAATGTAGAGGACATATGTTGCAAAAATGTATATTACGCAAGTTAACCTGTTCTGTTTATGAAGGCAGTGAGAGAAACATTCATCCTCCCAACTTCATTGGCTCCCATTTTGGATACATTTTTCCATTGGCAATCTGATGCCAAGGCAGAATGCAAATACATTTTTCGAATGATTGACTTGAGTTCAAATAGATAAGACAATACGTGGTAGTCTGACTGCTCAGAATATCTGAACACAAGTTGCAGAGGGCTGGTATTGAGAATAAAACAATATGATTAAGGTTTCTGAAATGTCCAGAAGTGTCAGTCAGGCCCTACCTGAGTGCAGAGTCCAGCCCTGCCACCTGTTTGCTGGCTTTCAGCAGGTCCAGGATTCCTCCTGCTCCACCCTTCACGCCATGGACAGTCATGGACTCCTCCTCATCTGTGGTGTAGTCCTCCTCAATGTCAAAGTCCACCTCTCCTGGTTCTCTGATGCGATGGGGGTCAGAGCATGGCTTGGCCCTCGGCAGCTTCCTAGGAAGACCTGACGGAAACAGGATCTTGTTCAGTAGGCACAAAATGGAAGAATACCAATTGAAACTGTGTGAAATGGGGAGGAACTAATAGAAATGCTACATTTGTATGTTTTCCTTAGCAAAAGGTTGTTACAACATGTGCTCTGATGGAAAACGGTCCAGGCATTTTCCATCAGGTTTATAGTTTGTTCCTTGCTCCACCAACGGACCAAACCTGCCCCAGACACCAACGATAAAACTGACTGGTAGATTACGCCACTCTATCCCAAAGGACGCCTAAAAAGTGTTTTTATTTGCTTTCATATCAATTTAGCCTCAAGGCTCGGAAGGCTGAACCGAATGCCCCAACAAGATAAGAAAACGTTTTTTTATTGATTAGTAATGCTATCACGAAAGAAGTGCTCTCAAAGTATATTTCTATTTGTACTATATCATGTAAACTTACCACTAAGTTTCTTCTTGCTGGATCCCCCAGCCTTGCGGCGTGGAGGAGGTGTCTCGTCAATCTGTAGCTCGTCCTCTGACTCAAAGTCTGACAGTGCAGACCCTCCCATAGCATGGTGCTGGAAGTGAGGGGCACGGCCGGCACTGTTACTGCCGCCCGAACGACCACCCTTCTTGCTGTGGTCAGAAAGAAAGAAACTTCCATGAACGTGTCGATGACACAATGTCAAATGCAAACAGAACGCGATAAGAGATAAAGAGGTCGCCTGACATCCCAGTCTTACCCCTGTATTTTGCCGTTGGTCAGCACCAGCTTCAGTTTGCTCTTGCTCATTTTCCCCTGGAACTCCTCCAAGGGTAGCTCAAACTGGAGATGGAGAGAAATCACAAGCACACATTAGCATCACAAATCCATGCAACTTTCAACTTTATTTGTCCCAGAGGGATTTTCTTTTTAGGTAAAAGGACTATTTAAATGTGCATTTCATTTATTAAATGTATTTGACAAGGACAAGGCACATCAATCACCAATTGAACAGACGTACCTTGTTCTTGTTTTTCTTGTTACCAGATTGGCATTTCTTCAGTGTGTGTTTGGTGTGGATCTCCAGGAGATCCAGCTCTCCTGCCTCTTTCATTAAGCCCTTTTGGCCCTTCTTTTTGGGACTGGGGGACACATCCTTGGGTTTGGGGCCTCTCTTCTTCCCCGGGGGGCGGCCAGGGCTCTGGGAGATGGCTAGAGGGGAGGCTTTGGGGAGGGGCGAGGGGAAGCCCTGTGTAGAGGTGAAAGGAGCCGCAGGGCGGCCTTGCTGGAAGATGTCCTGGAGTGGCAGAGGACAGAGTACTCTCAGTAAGCCAGACTGAAATTAATTCATACACACTCATATTCCTGATAGGGACTCACTATAGTGGTGACCTGAACTGTACAGGCTCAGATATGATGGTAGATGAACAACTAGGCCAGTCTAGTAGCTTGGCTCAGTTTGCCTCAGTGTACTCTTTTGGGCTCCCGAGTGGTGCAGCAGTCTAAGGCACTGCATCTCAGTGCAAGAGGCTTCACTACAGTCCCTGGTTTGAATCCAGGCTGAATCACACCCGGCCGTGATTGGGAGTTCCATAGGGCGGCCAACAATTGGCCCAGCGTCGTTAGGGTTTGGCCGTCATTGTAAATAAGAATTTGTTCTTAACTGACTTGCCTAGTTAAATAAATATAATCAATAAAAAAAAGTAAGAAAATATTTGTCAGTGTCTCCACCTCCCCAGGCCAGCTTACCTCCACCAGTCGTATCTCCTTGGCCAGGTCCTTGACCAGTTGCTGGGTCTTAATGGTCTCTGGAATCTCCACCTCATGGTCAGTCAGCGACTGGTGGGAGGACAAAAACATAACGTCACCATAAGACACAGAGAATATAGCGCCCACTACAACTAGCTTCCTGATATCTTGTGCCATTGCGCATAATGTTAGCGACGGACTATGACAGATGTTATAAAGTCTTCAGTGGCTGCTATAAAGGCTTGATGAATGCATACATAAGGGGGCCTACAGTAAAGAGCTACCTCTTTGCGTGTCCAGGTGCGGAAAGCGTTGTTGAGGGCCTTGGCTCCGTGGACCAGGTAGGTAGCAGGGTGTCTGCGGTTCTCTCTCAGACCTGCAACATAGATCAATATAGAAGTTATCAAGGTTCTTGACATACATTGCCCAAAGAAATGCAGTTCCTTAGAGAGCAGAGGGGGGAAAAGCATGTTTATGATGAAGCACCTCACCTCTGAATGTGTCAAGCAGGTGCTTGCCAACATACCAGCACACAGTCTCAAAGTTTGGGAAACTGAACAGGTCGGCTGTACTCAACCTCTTCTCTATTTCATACGCTCTGATGGGGAAAGAAGAAGAACACAGAATGAATGGTTATAAACATTTGGTAATTTGAATGTATAGTACAATGGTAATGGAAATGTATTGAGTGAGCCATTTTCAAAATGGCATTGTAGTTATGAATGGTAGAGAAATGTTGCTATGATCAGTTCAGATAAACGGAGTACCGCAAGTGATGCGACTCACGTTTTAGTAGGAGGCAGGAGTGAAGGGACTTACCGGAGCTGCATGTCAATGTTGAGACTGTGTAGGAAATTCCCTCCGAAAGCCACACAGTCCACAGGAGTCAGTACAGCATGGATCCATCCTGAGAGAGAGAGAGACACACAAGTACATTGAAAACACCCATACACCTTAGCCAAATAGTTTTAAACTCAGTTTTTCACAATTCCTGACATTTAATCCGAGTAAAAATTCCCTGTCTTAGGTCAGTTAGGATCACCACTTTATTTTAAGAATGTGAAATGTCAGAATAATACTAGAGAGAATGATTTATTTCCATTTTATTTCTTTCATCACATTCCCAGTCGGTCAGAAGTTTACATACACTTAATTAGTATTTGGTAGCATTGCCTTTAAATTGTTTAACTTGGGTCAAACGTTTCGGGTAGCCTTCCACAAGCTACCTGAAACCTGTTTCAGGTTTGTAGGCCTCCTTGCTTGCACACGCTTTTTCAGTTCTGCCCACAAATTTTCTATAGGATTGAGGTCAGGGCTTTGTGATGGCCACTCCAAAAATGTGACTTTGTTGTCCTTAAGCCATTTTGCCACAACTTTGGAAGGATGCTTGGGGTCATTGTCCATTTGGAAGACCCATTTGCAACCAAGCTTTAACTTCCTGACTTATGTCTTGAGATGTTGCTTCAACATATCCACATACTTTTCCTTTCCTCATGATGCCATCTATTTTGCGAAGTGCACCAGTCCTTCCTGCAGCAAAGCACCCCCACAACATGATTCTGCCACCCCCATGCTTCCCGGTTTCCTCCAAACATAACGATGGTCATTATGGCCAAACAGTTATATTTTTGTTTCATCAGACCAGATGACATTTCTCCAAAAAGTACAATCTTTGTTCCCATGTGCAGTTGCAAACCGTAGTCTGACATTTTATGGCGGTTTTGGAGCAGTGGCTTCTTCCTTGATGAGCGGCCTTTCAGGTTTATGTCAACATAGGACTCGTTTTACTGTGGATATAGATACTTTTGTACCCGTTTCCTCCAGCATCTTTACAAGATCCTTTGCTGTTGTTCTGAGATTGATTTGCACTTTTCGCACCAAAGTACATTCACCTCTAGGAGACAGAACGCATCTCCTTCCTGAGAGATATGACGGCTGCGTGGCCCCATGGTGTTTATACTTGCGTACTATTGTTTGTACAGATGAACGTGGTACCTTCAGGAGTTTGGAAATTGCTCCCAAGGATGAACCAGACTTGTGGAGGTCTACAAATTTTTATGTCAAGCAAAGAGGCACTGAGTTTAAAGGTAGGCCTTGAAATCCACAGGTACACCTCCAATTGACTCAAATGATGTCAATTAGCCTACCAGAAGCTTCTAAAGCCATGATATAATTTTCTGGAATTTTCCACGCTGTTTAAAGTCACAGTCAACTTAAAGGCACAATCAACAGGTGAGTGAGTACCTCATTTAGCTGGTTGAGAGAATGCCAAGAGTGTGCAAAGTTGTCATTAAGGCAAAGGGTGGCTACTTTGAAGAATCTCAAATATAAAATATATTTTTATTTGTTTAAAAGTATTTTGGTTACAACATGATTCCATATGTGATATTTCATAGTTTTGATGCCTTCACTATTATTCTACAATGTAAAAAATAGTAAAAATTAAGAAACTCTTGAATGAGTAGGCGTGTCCAAACTTTTGACTGGTAGTGTATATGAACTGGCACATAATATATGGAGTTCTGACAAGCTCCACCAGGAATGCACTGTATATAAAACCCAACACCAGAAGCAATAACAGGCCTGTCACAGCACTAGTCCCTGTTTCAGAAGACGAACCATAACATCTGACCACACTTTGTTGAATACCTGGGTAAATGAAGAGGGTGAATACCTGTTGGGATGAAGAGCGTGTTCCCCTGTTTGACAGAGCACTTGTAGCACATGTCCACCTGGTCCCCGAAGAACATCTCGTTCTGATTGGACGAGGAGCTCCAGCGCTCAAACAAGGCAAGGTTTGCTGGCGTGGGGGAGATCAGGTAGAAGATCTTCTCACCCTGAGAGACACACATAAACATTTATCTAACAGTGACAGCGCTCATTAATCAACCTTTCCGTTTCCACATCAACGTGAAAGTGGAAGAGTTAAAAGGAATGATGAACAAGGTAAAGTCAGGCATGGACATCATACATTCAAATGTTATATCGCTCTTAAGTCTCCTAGTATATAACGCTCCAATTATGCATGTCAGCACAGCAGGAAGAATGCCTAGTTCCAACAGTCCCTTTACACAATCTGGCCCATAAAATGTCCCAAAAACTGCCCTCTTCTTACCCGTAGTACATGGTACCAGACAGAGGTGCCTCCGAAGTCGATGTGGAAGTCTGTGTAGCTGTCCTTGACCCCCATGAGGCAGTATTTCTGGACGTTGGGCCGCTCAAACACGGACTCCTCAGGCCACAGGTTCTCCACCCACGACAGCTTCCTCACTATCTTCGGAGTCTCCACCAAATTTGACAGCCTGTGACAGAAAATTGACATTTGACTTTTGTTCAACCAAATGATGTACTGATGACAAGGAAGACCCCTAGAGAGCAATACCAACCAATGAGTGCATTGACACAAGAACAAGCAGTGTGGTGTACCTGGTCTCAGAGAACTCTAGGCTGATGACGTTGAGGACTCGGTCTCTGTTGGGGCTGTTGTAGTACTCCACAAAGTCCCCTAGGCGCATCTTCAGGTCAGCTTGGCGAGACACGTCAATCACATCAATCTCCCTGTCCGGACCTATAGACAACACGCAATCAACAAACAAAACACGTCTTGCCGCTCCCCACACAGAGTGCTTTATTCCTGCACCGTGATCATATACAACATCTCAACCTCACAGAGGTCTTGTTGTGTGAGATAAGACCGTAGTTTCCTCTGGTAACCTACACTAGGTTACATCTTTTATGGTAATGGAATGTCAAGTTGAGACGTGACTAGTTAAAGAGCAGGTATGACAGAGCCTTGTACTGTATGTAGAGTTGCAGGTTTACATTGACATTTTAATCATTGAATTGAGCAGATGCCCTTATCCAAGGAGACTTACTTAGAGTCAGTGCATTCAACTAAGGTAGGTAAAGGTACCATAGAAGACAACATATAAATCAGTGTTCTAGTTAATGATGTGGGGAAAACAAGCAAATATTAAAATAACTGCACGTGAAACCAAAATTGCCGCTAAAGACGGAGAGGTTTACCGATGTAGTGCTCTACGTCGTTGACGCCGAAGTTCCCCGGGGGCAGGTTCATGCCCAGGCCGTCCCTCCTGAGGACCATGACAGGAACACTGAATGAGCGCTCCTCCAGGAACTCCACTGTCAGCTGGGCCCCCGACGGCTTTAACAATACCTCATCAGCACTGCACATACACAGAGAGATTGGAAAATAGTGAGGGACACAGAGAAATAGAATAACAAATGGGAAAAGCGTCCCAGACTGCTGCAATTTCACCGTATGGCAGATATGGTATTATGATGCAAAATTCAACTTCTATGAGAACCAGGTCAGAACTGTAAAGTTAGAGAAAATAATTAAAGTACCACTCGAAATGATACATTATCAGACATTTAAAAAAATGCAGATTCAAAAGCCATATTGTCGATCACTCAGATAGTTTTGAGACGCTATACTGTATGGACGCAAGCAAAACGCTACGCATGAAATATTTTACATTATAAGTGTCGGGTTGGGTTCTTTCTCTGCGAGGCGGTCATTTTAGGTGAATGTTCATGCTAGATAAAAGACAGTGTGGAAGAGAATGAACACGTATAGACATAATGTAATATGGGAGGTTCACCTTGGGAAGGTGCGGCTTCGTAGCTCCCTGACAAACTGCGGGCTGCCTGTCTTTACCGGTCGACCAGAAGTGTCTCTTCCGCCAGCATCAGCCTGCTTGGTACCTCCACGCCGCTTCCTCACTGCGGAACATACAGGGGACAACAACAGACTTGCATTACAACCACGCTACTACTACTTGTGCTATTACAACCACACTACTAATACTTGTGCTATTACACCACACTACTAGTGTACTATTACTACTAGGCCTACATTACTACTAGTAGTATTACTAAAGGCAGACCAGGTAACAAAACTGACAGAAGTGAGGAATTGTTATGTGTATTGGCATGTGTATTTCTATAGAGCCGGGTTCCCTAATCCTGTCCTAGAGTACCCCTAGCCATTCAGAATGTATTCAGAACTAGCACACCTGATGCTACAGATTCAAACAGGTTTGAAATATGGGTGAAATATAAAAATACAGCCTGGGAAGCAAATTCAAAGAGACAGAGGGACTTACTGACAGAGGGCCCATGGGTGACCTGACAGTTGGGACAGTGGTACAGGTCAATCTCTGCTGCTTTGTCTTCCTCCACTCCAACACAACTAGACAAACAAACAAACAAAAATGTACTCATAGCCTACTGTATACAGTCAGCAATTATAATGAACAAAAATATAAACACAACATGCACCAATTTCATTGATTTTACTGAGTTACAGTTCATATGAGGAAATCAGGCAATTGAAATACATTTATTAGGCCCTAATCTATGGATTTCACATGACTGGGAATACTGATATGCATCTGTTGGTCACACAGATACCTTAAAAGTACCATCTCGTAATGGTACTTTTGTGCATTCAAATTGCCATCGATAAAATGCAATTGTGTCTGTAGCTTATGCCTGCCCATACCATAACCCCACCGCCACCATGGGGCACTCTGTTCACAACGTTAACATCAGCAAACTGCTTGCCCACACAACGCCATACACGTGTTCTGCGGTTGTGAGGCCGGTTGGACATACTGCCAAATTCTCTAAAACATTCAATTCTCTGGCAAAAGCTCTGGTGGACATTCCTGCAGTCTGCATGCCAATTGCACGCTCCCTCATAATTTGAGACATCTGTAGCGTTGTGTGACAAAACTGCACATTTTAGAGTGGCCTTTTATTGTCCCCAGCACTAGGTTCACCTGTGTAATGATCATGCTGTTTAATTACCTTCTTGATATGCCACACCTGTTAGGTGGATGGACTATCTTGAAGGAGAAATGCTCACTAACAGAGATGTAAACAAATTTGTGCACAACATTTTTGAGAAATAAGCCTTTTGTGCATATGGTACATTTCTGGGATATTTTACTGCATCTCATGAAACATTGGACCAACACTTAACATGCTGTGTTTATATTTTTGCTCAGTGTAGTAATGCTCAATGAAACTGAAATATAACTTACCTTCCATGGAACCAGTCTTGACATATGTCACACTCGATCATAAAGCGTGTGACATCGTAGGGCAGGCGACACAGGCAGTACACTGGAACAGACGCCATACTGGGAGTGTAAACTGACTGACAGTTAGGCTTAAATCTACTCTGTGATTATATGGCAGAACGACACTAGTTTGCAATTAGAATTAGTTTACGGTTGCATTGAGCTCTGAAAAAATGTATATAGTTCAAAGGGCGTTTGTACTGAAGCAGCACAGGGCAGTGCCAGTAACAGGTTAACTGTGGTGTGTCACTTCACTTGGAATAGGTGCCTAGCCCACTGCTTTCTGTCACACATGGTGCATTGTATTCGCCATGATTAGGCACCTGTTGAAATGGGAAAGAAGAGAGCACAAACATATCTGTCACAAAGGTCTGCAGGGATGTGGGTGTTAATTTGAGGATAAGAAAGATAAGCTCCTCTAAGTCGTTTTACTGACCGAAGGTTCTCACTATAAGTTGCTATACTTGGCTCGCTAGCAGTGGGTCTGAATAGTAAGCTAGCCCACGATTTGGCAATACAAAAGTTAGCTAGCTAATAATAACACTTCTAAACTGGCTAATAAATTTATGGGGAGGGGTAAGGCCTTGCAAAATGTCTGACAGCTCTCGCATATGAATTGGAATTCAGACAAATAACTGGCTAATTAGCTAGTACTAGGGGAGGGAAAGTAACATTAGCCAGTTAGCAGCTTAGCTAGCTAACTATAGTAGCTAGATTTGTAAACACTGCAGCCTGGCTAACAATGGCTTTTGGCAAGTACCTAGACTATGCTAACGTAACTAGCTAACAAACGAAAAGCGCAGGTAATTTGAACGTTACCGATTCATAGCAAGCTGGTAATAATGTGTATTAGTTCAACGCTATCTTTTCGTTAGTTGCAATTCAAGACCACACATAGCCAGCTGTTTATTCGCTACAGTAACTTAGTTGTTAGCGCAACATGCTAGCCACCATTGGCTAAGCTTAGCAACTTAAGTTAGCTGGTAACGTTAGCTAAACAGCGGATAAGTCTATATTTAGCTAAATATATTGCATTTTATATTAGTTTATCGTGAAAATAGTATTGAATTACTTATAAGTAAGTTGTACGTTCAGAAAATCGGTCCGAAATAATTTCTTACCGGGATTTAAACTGTCCGATTGCTGCAGAGGGGCCACCGGCCAAGCATTCGAAATCGGTTGAAATCCTTACGAAAGGCTGAGGATTGTTGAGGCCTTATTATGCAGCGCAAAGTATTCAAAAACAGCCCTTACTGCATTGTCTTTTTCCCCCACAAATGATACCCGGGTGTGTCGGTTAAGTCACAAAATGTATATTGCAGGGTTTGAAAAGATTAAAAGACCACTACATGAGCACTGTTACTATAAACAACTCAGAAATACAGACATTTGTGATGGAGCAACGCCATTTCAAAGCACTCGCATAAACTGTCTGTAGTTGAAGGAACAATAAAGTTGCGCTAGTGAAGAACTACAATAGCGGCGGGACATCAATATTTCAAATGTAGGCCTACACACAAAATGAAACAATATTTACATTACAGTTGAGTAATTAGTGTAATAACCAGCTATTGCACTGTAATAACTGCAATAACAACTTGGGCCTGTAATTATACTGAACAAAAATATGAGTGCAACATGCAACAATTTCAAAGATTTTAGAGTTAACAGTTCATATAAGGAACTCAGTCAATTGAAAGGAATTCATTAAGCCCTGATCTATGGATTTCACATGACTGGGAATACAGATATGCATATGTTGGTCACAGATACCTTAAAAAAAAGTAGGGGTGTGGATCAGAAAACCAGTCAGTATCTGGTGTGACCACCATTTGCCTCATGCAGCGCAACACATCTCTTTCGCATTGAGTTGATCAGACTGTTGATTGCGGCCTGTGGAATGTTTTCCCACTCTCTTCAATGACTGTGCAAAGTTGCTGGATATTGGCAGGAACTGGAATACGCTGTCGTACACATCGATCCAGAGCACACCAAACATGCTCAGTGGGTGACATGTCTGGTGAGTATGCAGGGTATGGAAGAACTGGGACATTTTCAGCTTCCAGGAATTGTGTAAAGGTCCTTGCGATATGGGGCAGTGCATTATCATGCTGAAACATAAGGTGATGGCTGCAGATTTATGGCAAAACAATGGCCTCAGGATCTCGTCATGCTATCTCTGTGCATTCAAATTGCCATTGATTTAATGCAGTTGTGTTTGTTATCCATAGCTTATGCCTGCCCATACCATAACCCCACTACCACAATGGGGTACTGTTCACAACGTTGACATCAGCAAACCGCTCGCCCACACAACACCATACACGTGGTCTGCGGTTGTGAGGCCGGTTGGACGTATTGCCAAATTCTCAAAAACTACAGAGGCAGTTTATTGTAGAGAAATTAACATTCAATTCTCTGGCAACAGCTATGGTGCCCATTCCTGCAGTCAGCATGCCAATTGCACAATACTTCAAAACTTGAGACATCTGTGGCATTGTGTCTTGTGACAAAACTGCACATTTTACAGTGGCCTTTTATTGTCCCCAGCACAAGGTGCACCTGTGTAATGATCATGCTGTTTAATCAGTTTCTTGATATGCCACACCTTTCAGGTGGATGGATTTTCTTGGCAAATAAATGCTCACTAACAGGGATTTAAACAAATGTGTGCACATTTGAGAGAAATATTTTTGTGTATGGAACATTTCTGGGATCTTTTATTTTAGCTCATGAAAGATGGGACCAACACATTACATGTTGCGTTTATATTTTTGTTCAGTGTATATCAATTATTTCAACCATATGACAAGATTGGTGAAATTGAAGACAGGTGTGGGTCCAACAGAATAAGCAATAAAATGCCCATTAACAGTTTGATGTTTAACACCATTTATTTTGATTAGTTACAAAAACATAAATAAAATCAACAATTGAATTAGTTACAATATTACAGAGGTTAAATCACCAGAAGCATACGTTTTATTTATAGGTTTTTGTATTTAAATGTCCTTCTAAATCATTGGTTCTCAGTCAGGTGTAATATCAGGACAAGTGTGTGTTAGATGAGCCCAATGGCCTAAAGGTAGTCTAGGCCTAGGTTTCATTGTTTGTCCAGTGAATCAAGTTTCCGTAGAGATAAAAACAAGTTGATACAGTATATCTCTATGATTAGAACCATACTGACAAAACCTCTCACAATTGAAACATGATGTAGCTATTACTCTGTTTCAACACAAAGTCTGAGAGGAATAGAATATATCCTGGGGGGACTCCAACAGAGATGAGAAGCAACGTTTTCTAGTGTCAGATAACCTCAGATATATTTTAAAATACTGATCAGAAGAACACGATTTTACATTTTGTACAACCCCATTTCGAAATACAAAAATAATATTTTTTTCCTTTAGATTACATTTTGGTAACACATCAGGGCGAGTTCCACATTTCCTTTTCATGAATATCATCAAAGCTGTGACATATAATCAACATGTTAGTATTGACTTGACAGCACAGTAACTTCCTCCCCTCCACCAATAATATTAAACTATTTTACTGTGAAAATGTGGGTTGTCTCATAAAAATAAAACAAATACTGAAAACCATTATGTTAAACTATATATTCATATGCAATTGGTAAAGTGTTAAGTTTGTGAACAACTATAAGCACCAACTGTTTTAGCTCCCCAAAATGAATGTTTTGTTTTTCCTCCTTCCACTTTTATTAGTTTTAGTGAGTTTTCAGCTCACTATGAAGCAGTCTTTCACATATGCTCTACCATCTCCTCTTTGCTGTGGGAAAAACTATCATTATACATTTAAATAAAAACAGAAATACTGATTTAACTATAAAACTTATAAAGTTATAAAGTTTATACAAGTAAGCTTTCAGAAAATGTATTTATCAATGGTCAAATGTATATGTATAGTTAAATGCAATGATGATTGTACTGTATCTCATTGTCCATGTGCATCCCTGTCACTCACTGGAGTAAGTTGAGAAATGGAAGTCAGTAAACCTTTTGCTGTGTGCATGCAGATCTGTTAAAGATCCTTCTAGTCGAATTTACAAAAGAGTAATTCACACGTAAAACAACTTGTTAAGGACAAAAATGTTCACTAATACTTAAATCCAGAAAAAGGCTCTCACAATGCTGTCTAACAAACCATTTTTTTTCAATTACACTTTTTGAATTGAACCTTTATTTAACTAGGCAAGTCAGTTAAGAACAAATTCTTATTTACAATGACACGCTGGGCCAATTGTGCGCCGCCTTATGAGACTCCCAATCACGGCCGGTTGTGATACAGTCTGGATTCGAACCAGGGTGTATGTAGTGTCGCCTCTGGCACAGAGATGCGCCACTCGGGAGCCGTAAAGTCATGTCCCAAATGGTACCCTACTTTACAAGATTAGGGTGCCATTTGGGACGCACTGTATAACTATGGACTTTATGGGTCCGAGCGCCACTCACTTAACTGACTTCTTTGACGTCTTGAGGAGAGACAGAACCAATACATGATGGGCTCTATAGGTAAACAATCTGGTACAGTAACAACTAATGTTAGTCTGCTTTTATGGAAGTAGTGGGGATTCGATTTGTGATGTAGTGCAGCAATATTACAAAGCTTTTGTCACACAAAATAAAACTGTCACACACACACACACACACAGTAAAGTATTCATTCTAAAAGGCAATATGAGGACAGCCCATATAGTTGGTTTCCCCATTCCATAAAATTACTTGGCAGTTTGTTTTCTTATCAGTTTTCCTTGTATGACACCTTTGATATGCAGTGTAGCAATTGGTATTGAGGAAATTCAATATTTCCCTAAAACAAATCGATTCTAGCTCAAATAAAACAGATTTATTTCTGATCAATAAATTACCTCAGAGTTTGTTGTTGTGCACAACAGCAGACGTGAGAAATATAAGCACAAGTGCAAGCAGATTGCAGGCAAGTCAAGGTACATTGTAGCCGTAAGGTCATGCAGTCTTAGTGTTTTGATGAGTGTTTATTCAATGAAAGCTCACTGAACATATTCATATATTGATCACAATTTAATCATGTTACTCAACATGTCATTTAAAATCTTCTTTAATCTACTGATTGACACTTATTTATCAATGTAAAAAATTATAATCCACGAAGTACATGCCTTGCCCGTGCACTAGAGTGTACAACAGTGTGCTTAGTGGCATTGTGGTAGTGATAATAGCCAGGTAGCACCACTATTACCATGCTCTGTGGTGTTACTGTAACATGCTGTTGTTGCACCTGCTTTATATCTCATTGGTATCCTGTTGAAACATTTGTGCTATACTCATGTAAGATATCAGTTAATGCGTAAATGTTTGGTTGGTTGTTGTCAACGTGCTTCTACAAAATTATTTGGTTAAACGCCACCACAGACAAATCATGACATCACAGGATGATACAATTTAGATGACAGTTACTAATTGCACTTTTACAATTCATAGTCCTTTTCGATATAAGTAAGCATTGACAAATAAAAACCAAAAAAAAATATGTCAATGTTTTCTGTTCCTTCATGTCTCAGCTTGGGAGGAAGAGTTCTGGGTCAAACTTAGTTGGATTTTAAAAATAACATGACTGTTACTTGGTGTCAAAATACACAAGGAATATGTACTGAGGAAATCAATGGCAACACAAACACACGCACACACACACACATTACCTAATTTTGTACATCTCAAACACACCAATATCATGACCCCCCCCCCCCCCAAGAGTTCCATATTGCCCTCTGTCTGTACATATTCTGTCTACATAGACTCAACCATCTCTCACATTCACTTCCCATCTCATCTTTACAAATATAATGGCGTCCATTTTCTCATTGTCAGACGTTACCTCTCATAACATACACACTCTCAAACTTTCCACATGGATTTTCCACATCCATCATCTCCATCTTTTTTTCTACTTCCCTTGTTCCATCCTAATCTAACTCACTCTTCCCCCCTTTCATTTTCTTTTTACTGCTGTCCCAGAGGAAGAGTGGAGGTTGGGGGCGTGGGGTGAAGTTTGGCACTGGATGGTCGAGCAGCAGCAGAGCAGGAGGAGGAGCAGGAGGAAGAGGAGGAGGAGCAGAAGCACAATGTCCCCCCGGAGCCACCGGGGGCAGAAGCAGCAGGAGCAGTGCCAGTGTCTATGGGCTCCACTACCGCATTGTTGCTAGACCCAGGAATCAGACACCCAGGCTGAGCTAGAGCCAGCTGAGACGATGGGGACACCTGGGAAGGCAACAGAGGTTTATTCTGATTCGGGGGTGGGGTTCCTACACCTAAATGGGGCTGCTGGGGTATCTGTTGTTGCCCTGTCTGTGGCTCTACGGGAGACAGGGACTGAGACAGTAGTGGAGTCTGGATTAGGGGTTGTATCTGTAATGGGTGAGTAGGCTGGGCTTGCTGGAGGTGTAAACTTTGATGCAGCTGAGGGACTGGAGGCATGTGTGTTTGTTGTTGTTGTGGTCCCCCCACCCCACTCCACTGGCTCCCCCCAGTGGTGTACTGAGCTGGGGCTGGAGCAGTGAGGCTGGAGGGGGCTGGGGAGGCCTGGGGGTTCAGTGGTGCCACAGGGAACCAACCAGGAGGAGCCACCTGGAACGAAGACATCACTAATGTGACACACAATAACGACACCCAACGGTTTTTGGTAGCTTGCAGTCATACACTGAATTGTGCAAAAATGTACAAGCGTGTACACAATACATTGGCAATGGAATACAGTACATGGGCAATAAATACACATGCACTATATACGTATAGGTCACGTGAGGCCTGGTATGTTACCTCTGTGGCCTGTGGCCACCCTCCCAACTCCTGCACCTGCTGAATCTGCTTGATCTGATTGAGCGAGGGCTTGGGGGCGGCGGGACCCACTGTCTCCTTCGTCCAATCATCCACCAGTCTGTGCAAGTCATCTGTGAACATGCTCTTTCTGGCACCCTGGGAGGGAGGACTGTGGTCTGAGAAGAGAGAAAGGGAAGAAAATCAATCAAACGCTACTTGCTCAGAGGAAGAGTTAGGTTTCGGTGAAACCATTACCTCTTTTGGTAGTCAGTAGGGTGATTTGTTCTGGGTTGCAGTATGGCGGCAGTTTTCTCTGTTCTCCCCCTGAGAAACTACTGGACTGTTGTATACCTTCAGCAAAGACAACAGAGTCAGATATCACATATATCACGTTCAGTGGGAGAAAGATGATCGGGAGAAAGAGAGGGAAAGATAAAACAGAGAGCGAGAAGTCAAAGAGAGAAGACCGAGGGAGAGAGAGAGAAATACACAGATCAAGTCTGAAAGAGAGAGTAGACCCAGAAAGAGAGATTGGTTACCGGGGTGACCAGCGAGTCCATTGTTGTCCATGTGTGAGTGGGGTCTGGGTCGGAGCTTGGCTTTGGCCGGCCTGTGCCTGCGGGGGGAGAGGGCTGGGGACCCTGAGGGGAAGGGTGGGGTGCGGGGCAGGGTCTGTCGGTGGTCTTTGAGGGAGCGCAGCTGTCTGTACAGCTCCTGGAGCTCTCTGTTCTGCTGAGCGTGGAGGGACACCACCTCCTTGATGTGCCTGGGGAAGAGAGGTAAAATACAGGGGGAGGAATGGAGGACGGAGACATGAAGAGAATGGGGTTTGGGAGATCATTAATGGCAGAGCGACAGAGTTGAGGAGAGAAGAGTCATATGTTGAGAATGTAGACAGGCAGGGAGTGGGAGAAAGAGTAAAAATTGGTCAGTCAAAATAGAAGAAACATCAACATGTTGAATGATACTGAAAATAAACCCTGTCCCTTTTTTCTCCTCCGTCTCCCAGATGGGTCATTGACTGCACAAAATGAATTCCCAATAAACAAGGTATTCTATTGTATCATCTCACTTCTCTCTCAGCGTGTGCAGCTCCTTCCTCAGGTCTTCATCCTCCATCTCACTCTCCTCATCATCACTACTGCCCAGGGGAGAATGACCATGCTCGTGACCATGTCCTCGGGGTGGGTGGCTCAGTGCTGGAGTCCTCTTCCCCTCCTCCCTCTCTCCCTCCTTCCCTCGGGTCCTCCTCCTCTCTCTCTCCAGGTCAGGAGACACAGGGGAGCTGTCCGTCAGTTCTTTCTCCTCTTTCTGGTTCTCCGTCTGGGTCACAGAGAAGCGCCCCACATTCCTGTGGCTGCTGCCCGTACCACAGGCTGCCTCCTTGGGGGGAGAGGCCTCAAGGGGCTGGGGCACTGGGGTGACCTGGGGAAAATACAAAGTGGGAGTCATTAAGTTTGTGTGTGTTCCTCCTCCAGCACATTCTGATATTTAACCAGGAAGTGATTATCAGGAAGTTCTAGACACTTAATAGATCTGAAAGAATGTAATAGGCCTGGTAGTAGTACTGTACTGTACTGGTAGTACTGGTAGTGTCCTCTCGTACACTGTGAGGCTATTTTCAGAACTACACAGGTGTCTAGAGTCTGTTTCGTACCTGAAATCGTCCCTTGAGTGAGTGGGGAGGGTTGGAGGAAGCCCCCTCTCTCTCCTCTCTGACTGCCTGACTGCCACTAAAGTGACCGTCTGGTAAAAAGAGGGGGAATGAAAAACAACAGGGGGAGAGAGAGGAGGACAGAGACAAGGACACGGAGACAGAGACACACATGGGTATAGATACAGATGTGAGGACAAGGTAGATAGACAAAAGCACAGACATAGGCACACACAGAGGGGTATACCGACAAGCACAGGGATAAGACGTGGACGCAGACACCACAACCACAGAAAAACAGAGTTAAAGATCATTCAATTTCATTATCAGACAGCAACCCTGTGACTACACAAATAAGTATTATATTGTAGACAAGCTTACAGTTCATGGGAATGCGTGTGTGACATTACATTGATTTAGAAAACTATAGCATTTTTATAATGTTTTGCTGTCCTTTTCTTACAGTGACAGGAATAAGCATAAAAACATAATGATAAAGATAACTTCAAAATAACATCTACAGTAAAAACATGCTTAAATAAGCATAACATGTTATGGGGTGTGGGAAGGGTTGGTATATACTGTAAGTCAGTAATTAATATTCACATATCAAAGACATGAGATAGAAATGCATTTTAGGGAGGGGTCAGTAAGTTGAATGTATGCATCAGTATACTGTACACAGTATACACACACACACACACACACACACACACACACACACAACCTGTACCATATCAGACCCCACACACAAACATCACATGTCAATCTGGATGAATAAATTGATCCACAATGTAGATTAAAAGTGATGTAATTTGTGGTATATGATATCTGGGGGTTTTCTAAAACAGAATTTGTGTATATGAATATGTTGCATCATTTGAGATATCAATGTAAAAATGTACAGCTTGGCATGAATGCTGCTGATATGGTTTTACACATTATGTATGATAGTACATCACCTTAGCCAAATACATTTAAACTCAGTTTTTCACAATTCCTGACATTTATGTGCAGTTGCAAACCGTAGTCTGGCTTTTTTATGGTGGTTTTGGAGCAGTGGCTTCTTCCTTGCTGAGCGGCCTTTCAGGTTATGTCGATATAGGACTCGTTTTACTGTGGATATAGATACTTTTGTACCTGTTTCCTCCAGCATCTTTACAAGGTCCTTTACGTTTGTTCTGGGATTGATTTGTACTTTTCGCACCAAAGCATGTTCCTCTCTAGGAGACAGAACGCTTCTCCTTCCTGAGCGGTATGACGGCTGCGTGGTCCCAAGAGGCACTGAGTTTTAAGGTAGACGTTGAAATACATCTACAGGTACACCTCCAATTGACTCAAATTATGTAAATTAGCCTAATAAAATATTCTAAAGCCATGACATCATTTTCTGGAATTTTACAAGCTGTTTAAAGGTACAGTCAACTTAGTGTTTGTAAACTTCTGACCAACTGGAATTGTGATACTGTAAATTATAAGTGAAATAATCTGTCTGTAAACAATTGTTGGAAAAATTTGTGGAGTGGTTCAAGAAATTTGTGGAGTGGTTGAAAAACAAGTTTGAAGGACTCCAACCTAAGTGTATGTAAACTTCCGACTTCAACTGTACAATTCACTGTATCACAATTCCAGTGGGTCAGAAGTTTACATACACTAAGTTGACTGTGCCATTAAACAGATTGTAAAATTCCAGAAAATGATGTCATGGCTTTAGAAGCTTCTGTTAGGCTAATTGACATCATTTGAATCAATCGGAGGTCTCTCTGTGGATGTTTTTCCAGGCCTACCTTCAAACTCAGTGCCTCTTTGCTTGACATCATGGGAAAATCAAAATAAATCAATTGTAGACCTCCACAAGTCTGGTTCATCCTTGGGAGCAATTTACAAACGACTGAAGGTACCACGGTCATCTGTACAAACAATAGTACTCAAGTATAAACACCATGGGACCACACAGCCGTCAAACCGCTCAGGAAGGAGACTCGTTCTGTCTCCTAGAGATGAACGTACTTTGGTGCGAAAAGTGCAAATCAATCCCAGAACAACACCAAAGGACCTTGTGAAGATGCTGGAGGAAACAGGTATAAAAGTATCTATATCCACAGTAAAACGAGTCCTATATTGACATAACCTGAAAGGCCACTCAGCAAGGAAGAAACCACTGCTCCAAAACTGCCATAAAATAGCCAGACTACGGTTTGCAACTGCACATGGGGACAAAGATCGTACTTTTTGGAGAAATGCCCTCTGGTCTGATGAAAACAAAATATAACAGTTTGGCCATAATGACAATCATTATGTTTGGAGGAAAAAGGGGGAGGCTTGCAAGCCGAAGAACACCATCCCAACCGTGAAGCACGGGGGTGGCAACATCATGTTGTGGGGGTGCTTTGCTGCAGGAGGGACTGGTGCACTTCACAAAATAGATGGCTCATGAGGAAGGAAAATTCTGTGTATATACTGAAGCAAAATCTCAACACATCAGTCAGGAAGTTAAAGCTTGGTCGCAAATGGGTCTTCCAAATGGAAAATCACCCCAAGCATACTTACAAAGTTGTGGCAAAATGGCTTAAAGACAACAAAGTCAAATTATTGGAGAGGCAATCACAAAGCCCAGACCTCAATCTGATAGAAAATGTGTGGCCAGAACTGAAAAAGCGTGTGCGAGCAAGGAGGCTTACAAACCTGACTCAGTTACACCAGCTCTGTCAGGAGGAATGGGCCAAAATTCACCCAACTTATTGTGGGAAGCTTGTGGAAGGCTACCCGAAACGTTTGACCCAAGTTAAACTATTTAAAGGCAATGCTACCAAATACTAATTGAGTGTATGTAAACTTGTGACCCACTGGGAATGTGATGAAAGAAATAAAAGCTGAAATAAATCATTCTCTACTAATATTCTGACATTTCACATTCTTAAAATAAAGTAGTGATCCTAACTGACCTAACACATGGAATTTTTACTAGGATTAAATGTCAGGAATTGTGATAAACTGAGTTTAAATGTATTTGGATAAGATGTATGTAAACTTCTAACTTCAACTGTAAGTGAAATAATCTGTCTGTAAACAATTGTTTGATAGATGTAGATGTCCTAACCAACTTGCCAAAATTATAGTTTGTTAACAAGAAATTTGTGGAGTGGTTTAAAATGAGTTTTAATGACTCCAACCTAAGTGTATGTAAACTTCTGACTTCAACTGTATACACACATATGTAGAACAAGTGCACATACACTACATGTCCAAAAGTATGTGGACACCTGCTCATCAAACATCTCATTCCAAACTCATAGGCATTCATATGGAGTTGGTCCCCCCCTTTGCTGCTATTACAGCCTTCACTCTTCTGGGAAGGCTTTCCAGTAGATGTTTGAACACTGCTGCGGGGACTTGCTTACATTCAGCCACAAGAGCATTAGTGAGGTCGGGCACTGATGTTTGGTGATTAGGCCTGGCTCGCAGTCGCCGTTCCAATTCACCCCAATGGTGTTCGATGGGGTTGAGGTCAGGATTCTGTGCAGGCCAGTCAAGTTATTCCACACCGACCTTGAAAAAGCATTTCTGTATGGACCTCGTTTTGTGCAATTGGCATTTTCATTCTGAAACAGGAAAGGGCCTTCCCCCCAAACTGTTGCCACAAAGTTGGAAGCACAGAATTGTCTAGAATGTAATTATATACTGTAGCGTTAAGGTTTCCTTACAGGCCTCCTGAGTGGCACAGTGGTCTAAGGCACTGCATCACTAAAAATCCAGGTTCGATCCCGGGCTGTGTCGCAACCGGCCGTGACCGGGAGACCAATTAGGTGAAGCACAATTGGCCCAGCGTCAACTCCTTGTGGCAGCCGGGCGCATGCAGTGCGGCTTGGCGGGCTGGTGTTTCGGAGAACACATGGCTCTCGACCTTCGCCTCTCAAATCAAATCACTACATGGCCCCGAGTCCGTACAGGAGGAGCAGCGATGGGACAACACTGTAACTACCAATTGAATATCACGAAAATGGGGAGAAAAAGGGGTATAAAGTACACAATTTAATTTTTTCGGCCTTAATCCGAACCATGAAAAACGGCCACAGACCATTATTCCTCCTCCACCAAACTTTACAGTTGGCACTATGCATGTAGGTAGAGTTCTCCTGTTATCCTCCAAACCTAGATTTGATTCGTCCATCGGATTGCCAGATGGTGAAGCGTGATTCATCACTCAAGAGAATGCATTTCCACTGGTCCAGAGTCCAATGGAGGCGAGCTTTACATCACTCCAGCCGAAGCTTGGCATGCGCATGGTGATCTTAGGCTTGTGTGCGGCTGCTCGGGGCATGGAAATTAATTCCATGAAGATCCAGACAAACAGTTCTTGTGCTGACGTTGCTTTCAGAGGAAATTTGGAACTCGGTAGTGAGTGCTGCAACTGAGGACAGACAACTGTTATGCACTACGCTCTTCAGCACTAAGTGGTCCCATTCTGTGAGCTTGTGTGGCTTACCACTTCGCAGTTGAGCCGTTGTTGCGCCTAGACATTCCACTTCACAATAACAGCACTTACAGTTGACCGGGGCAGCTCCAGCAGGGCAGAAATTTGACAAACTGACTTGTTTGAAAGGTGGCATTCTATGACGGAGGGGGGCGGAGGAATGGTCTCTGGGATCCTCTATGCCACGTTGAAAGTCACTGAGCTCTTCAGTACGGGCCATTCTACTGCTAATGTTTGTCTATGGAGATTGCATGGCGGTGTGCTCAATTTTATACAACTGTCAGCTTCGGGTGTGGCTGAAAGAGCCGAATCCACTCATTTGGCCATGTAGTGTAAAATGAAAATACACATAACTAAACTACAGTGAAACACACTAATACATATAAGAATAGCAGTCTGCTAAAACAATATAAGCTTATACTGTAAGCTTAACTGCATAGGCTTTTGTAAGGTTAAGAAAGAAACCGTATATATATATATATATATATATATATATATATATACATATATACAGTACCAGTCAAAAGTGTGAAAAACTGTCATCAAGGCAAAGGGTGGCTACTTTCAAGAATCTAAAATGTACAATATATTTTGATTTGTTTAACACTTTTTTGGTTACTACATTATTCCATATGTGTTATTTCATAGTTTTGATGTCGTCACTATTATTCTACAATGTAGAAAATAGTAAAAATAAAGAAAAACCCTGGAATGAGTAGGTGTGTCCAAACTTTTGACTGGTACTGTAGTTACTTCTAAACCCTGTACTGTACAATGTGCACAATGTATAGTAAATTATGACTGTCATCATAATCTAGGATATCACATACAATACATAACATACTGACAAAGCAAATGGCTCATGTAGAAAGTATTTTAAGCAATGTATTGCATCTAAATGTACTGCATACATATGCAGTGATTGCCGTGACATGTGCCACGTGTGATTGTGAGCCCTCAAAGCGTGGTATGTAAGTGAGCCCTCAAAGCGTGGTATGTAAGTGAGCGCTGAAAGCATGGTATGTAAGTGAGCGCTGAAAGCGTGGTATGTAAGTGAGCCCTGAAAGCGTGGTATGTAAGTGAGCCCTCAAAGCGTGGTATGTAAGTGAGCCCTGAAAGCATGGTATGTAAGTGAGCCCTGAAAGCGTGGTATGTAAGTGAGCCCTGAAAGCGTGGTATGTAAGTGAGCCCTGAAAGCGTGGTATGTAAGTGAGCCCTCAAAGCGTGGTATGTAAGTGAGCCCTGAAAGCATGGTATGTACACGCCCCTACATATTTATTTGGAGAGCAAACCTAAAACTTTTCATTTGCATCTGTAGTCCAGAATTTTGGATTTGAGATCAAATGTTTTATGAGGTGACAGTACGTCACCATGTGAGGGTATTTTCATACAAATAAAAAGGTGACATTCTGTACAGTCGCCTCATATAAAACATTTGATCTCAAATGCTGGAGTATAGAGCCAAATTAAAAGTTTGAGCTTCACTGTCCAAATAAATACGTAGGGGAGTGTTTGTGTGTACATTATGTGTGTGTACATTATGTGTGTGTCCTTGAACCGTTGTGTATGTGCGAGTGTGTGTGGGGTGCTCTTAGCTACTCTGTGCCAGCAGGTGGGGTGGTTGGTGTGGTGAGGGCAGTGTTTGGTGTGTTGGCACTGACTGGGCAGTGGCCTACAGAGCAGAGGGTGGGGCGGGGCTGTGGTGCGCATCCTAGCTCGGGGGCTGCAGATCCACGTGCACCTCCAGAGTTACAGTAGTAAGCTCATCTGCACCACGGACATATCACCCTCCTGATGATGCCCGTCTCTTCCCTCCTTCCTTCCTACACTCTGTACCATTTTCCTCCTCATCCCCCCTTCTCTGGCTCCTCTTCTCTATGCTTCTGTCCACTATTCCAGCCTCATGCCAAGGGTGAGTTATCCCCCATGCAAACAAAAAAAAGATTGCCAAAATAAATTTAGTAAAGCCATTCTACAAAACAAATAAATCCAAACGAGTAATGTATCATGTAGTGATATCATCGACATGGCACTATACAACAAAGACAATAACATTACAATAGATACAATTGCATTTACTAATTACTTGTTAAAGAATAAACAATCAAATAATTGCTGTCAAAGATGATCAGAAACAACACAACTAGGTTACACGAAACATACTGTATCTACCCATTTGTATTTGAGATAAACACCCCCACCAACCAACATCCCATTCACCCTCTCTCTCTAAGATCACGCTACCTTGCTGGACTCTGGGCTTCTTGAACAAGCTGGCGGAGTGGCGCAGTTTGCAAGCCCAGCTTTTGAATTTGCGAGTCCAGGATTTCTTGCTAACGGGATTTCTGATACTAGGACATGTCAGGTTTAGGCCAAAATATCCACCTCCTGCATTGTGCTGTGGCGGCGATCCAGGGCCCAGGGGGACGGGGTGCAGATTTGCGGGCCACGTAGTGACTTCTCCTGGGGTACTGGTGTCAGAGTGAGGGGGGGCAGCCTGGAGGGGTAGGGGGAGGGGATAGGTAACATAGCAACATGGTAAGAGTGGCTGCCAAAATCGGGGGTAGAGACACTCGGAGAGAAAAAAAAAAAAAGAGATGCTAGAATATCATAAATTTACATAACAAGAACCGTAGCATTGAAAAAGACATTCATAAGAACAAGGCAATCAAAGTAGTGATCTTTACATAAAGTTTCAGGTAAAAGTCAATCAAACACTATTCAATGTTTCAATTCAACATCCAGATATGTGGACCTTACTTACAAAAACAGTGGGTTCTCCAGGGATAGGCGGGGGCCCGGCCAAGTCTCCGTGTGGGGAGGCAAGGAGGGAGGAAGCGAGGGAGGCGGAGGAGAGAGACGGGCCGGGCTGCTGCTCCACCGGGCTTGCAGGTGGAGCCTCCTCCCCCACTCCTCTCCCCCTTTCCAGGTCAGGAGAGGTGGAGGAGGAGCGGGAGGTGGTGGAGGAGGTGGTGGAGGAGGAAGAGTGAGGAGAGGTGTCTGAGGATGACAACACGGGAGGAGGGAAGGAGGAGGGTTGAAGCGAGTGCGGCTCCGAGGATTCATCCCCTCCTGCCGATGTGGAGGCTGCTGACACTGCGGTGGCACCTGCGGTAGAAGCCACAGCAGCTCCCCCCGTCACAGCTGCCCCACTACTATACTCCTGATACAACAAGTTCCTCAGCTTTTCATCCAGAGTCTTAATGCGATTGTCTACAAACTCGATTTTGGGAGGGCCCTCACTGTCCGACTCGGCCACAGAGGATGGTTGGACTGGGGATGGGGTCAGGGTGAGGGAGAGGGGCGGTAAGGGGGCATCGGAGGTTGTGTTAATGTTGAGGGGCAGAGATAAGTCTGAGGAGGGATGTAGAGGGGCAGAGTGACTGCCTATATCCTCTGTCACACTGTCCTCCTCTGTAGACCTCTTCCACTCTGACTGTTGTAATGACGTCTGCTTCTGGGGAGGAGCCTGCTGGGGCACCTGCTGCTGCTGAGGGTTAACCTCTTGTTGTTTTTGTTGTTGCTGCTGTTGCTGTACTAGTTGTTGTGTCTGTTCTAGAGGGAGTTGTTGAGCTTGCTGTTGTACCAGCGCCATGTTTAGTGGCTGTACTGATTGTTGTTGGACATACTGTTGGTTCACTGACAGATGCTGTTGCTGCTGCTGCTGTTGTTGCTGTTGGAGCATTTGCTGTTGTTGCTGAATATGCAGTGCTTGTTGCAGAGTTAACTGTTGCTGATGCTGTGGCTGCAAGTCAATCGCTGCCTGTTGCTGTGAAATGACTGGTTGTTTTTGCTGTGGTGGTGGCAACTGGTGTAGCTGTTGCATGTGTAACTGTGTGTTGTACTGTGTGTTCTGCATTTGGACAGGCATTTGCTGAGTCTGTAGTTGTAGTGCCAGCGGCAACATCTCTGTCTGTGATTGCAGGGACATACACTGTTGTTGTAACGGCTCTGTGTGACTGAGCTGGGGATGCAAATGTACCTCAGACTGCTGCTGATGTTGTTGCAGCATCTGCAACTGTTGAATAGATTGTTGCAACGCGTGTTGCTGCTTCTGCTGCTGCAGTTGTATCTGCTCTTGGTACTCTTGCTGTTGTTTCTGTACCTGTTGGAGTTGCACAGTCTTCAGGTGTTGCTGTTGTTGCTGATGTTCTAGGAGCGGTTGCTGCTGCTGTACCTGTTGCACTGTCTGGAGTTGCTGTTGTAACTGGACCTGAGGCTGAACCTGGGCTGCCGTGCACTGCATCTGAGGCAGAGTGTGTTGCTGCTGCTCCAGACCGGCACGGCTAACAGGACGAGAGGCCACGGCTGCAGCCACAGCCACTGGTGGGTGGATTGAGCCAGTGGATGAGTGGTCCCCTCCAGACACACACTGTCCTAGGGTGGCCACCTTTACTACATCACCCAGGCTTGGTCCTCGGCCCTGGCTCACCATAGAGCCCCTACTCGTAGCTGGGGAGGTCAAAGCTTCAGTTGGAGAGGGGGTGGTAGTGGGCGCGATGGTGGCAGAAGCAGCTACCATGGAAGTGACTGGGAGGTTGGCAGCGGTGGTTGGGATGGAGGATGTTGCTGTGGTGGCACTGGAAGTTTGGTTAATGGAAGCCTGCAGGTCTAGGCCTAGCCTAGCCGAGGCAGCGGGGACTGGGTGTGGGACTGAGGCAACAACTGCACTAGCGAGACTAGAAGTCAGGGCGGAAACCCTACTGTCAGAGGCAGCAGAGGCCGTCGTGTCAGGAGCGGGGGCAGCAGGGGCTGGGGGGGCAGACATGGAGGCAGGGGCAGAAACGGTAGAGGCGGAGGCAGGGGGGGAGGAGGCGGTGGCAGGGACACACAGGGTGGACGTGGAGCGGGGAGGAGGAGAGGAGACCATTCCAGCGAAGGAGGAGTCCGATCTCTGGGATCCTCCGCCCCCCTCTAAAGTACATTGACCAATCAGAGCACACAAGACCAGAGAGAGGAGGGACAGAGGTTTAGTTGGTGTTACTCGACAGACAGAACCATACACAGCTAAGCCGAGCCCAGCCGTACTACGCTGGCCAGGTTACGCTTCCACCATAGTCGTTGGAAAAGACAATGCAATGAGACAATATTAAAACCAGCACATGGGAGAAGGGGTTGTAACATTTTCTGTACAGTGCATAGCCCACCTTTGGAGCAGGACACTAACTGCACAGGACAGTTCAGAAAATATTTCAACCCCTACTGTTTTCGGGGTGGGCTTGGTAGCGTGAAAAGGGAATTGCTGCCCTGTGTTAGATTACTGCCCAGGTGTGTCTTTCATTGACCCAATCATACTGTTACTGTACCTCTGTCAGTGTCTGTAGACTGGGGCACCCTGACCTCTCCGGTCGAGAGAGGTGGAGGGGTGGACGCTCCTCCCTGGTTGGACGTGGAGTCTCTGTGTCTGATGGTCTGGTTGATGAAGAACCTCCATCTGCCCACCGGAGACGACTGAGGCGCCCAGTCCACTGGAACATAAAATAATATATAAAAAGTCCCACTTTAAACTAACTACAACTTTCAAGGTTTCCTTAAACACTTTATAAAACCTTTATAGATATTTTAGAAATAATTCAGAATCATTAATAATGCTTTATCACAAGGAGCTGCACAACTGGCAGATGGAGAGCGAAATAATATAGAAAATGTCCCACTTGAATGAACTAACTTTACTTTCAAGGCTTAATGAAGCCTTCATAAACACATAGATCAGTGGTCACCAACCTTTTCTGAGTCAAGATCACGAAGTCAAAATGCAAGCCGAGATCTACCGCTGAGATTTTTTTTGTAACATGATTTAAAAAAGGTAAGCCTATGCAACATTAACCAATTAAAAACAGTTCTGTAGCAATGAGGTTTGTGCAGTGGGCTACAGGCCCAATACATTATCACTGCATATTGGCTATGATTGAGTTGCCCTGCCAATGTTGTTCTTCCCAGACCATTTTGAAATTAAACTTCAAAATTGTAGGTATATGATCACACTGGTTCACACTGATCACTTGTTGTATTACTTGTGAGGCACAGCTGAGTGAGCATAATACGTTTTTCTTTTTTTACTGGACTGATGTCCTGCATCTGATGGTCAGTCTGAGGGGAAGGAGGGAACAGTGGTGAGGCTGCATCTCCCCAGACTCACCATCCCCCTCTCTCCACTGAGAAAAGGGGACACAGTCTTCCAGTTAATAATGAAACTCATGCACCAATTCATGTTGTTACTCCTATGATCAGAGTAAGTGAAATATTCCTCAATATTTAAAAAGACACAAGCCGCTAATAATAACAACGCAAGTTTATTGACAGTCTTTGCTGTACTCATTGATTGCAGCTGCAGTGCTGGTTGTAGTGTGACTGGAAGGAGTGAAGGTGCATTTTATGGCTTATAAAACTGTTGAACAAAGTATTGACAGTGCTGAATAACAACTTAAATATGAACTTACTCAAAAACAACAGCTCTTTTCTGTATTCATTGAGTCTCTCCCTAGTCATGCTTTTAAAATTGAACATTATCAACTTTGCTGTGCATTCAAGTCTTCTTTTTACACTGTCGTGAGGAAACTGTGTAGACACGGTGATCTGAGCCATCTGATTGGTCAGTGGTAGGCCTATAGGTGCACTTGATTTGCTCTCTGGGCCTGCCGGGTAGGAGGAGTTCTACCTTAGACATGAAATGGTTCAAAATGGGAACGCTTTGCCTTCCCGGCACTCGGGCTGCTGAATCAAGTGCATCTACAGCCAACAGCATGAAACAAATAAAAAAATAGGAACGCAAGGCGTATCCTTGTGTTTTTACAGAAATGTTTGGTGATCGACTAGGAATGGCTTGGAGATCTCCATTATGTTCGACTGGTTAGTGACCACGGACATCATTCATAATGCTTTAGGGTTACAAAAGGGTTAAAGGAGTAGCTCATTATTTTACAACAACCCTGAAAGTAGTCTATGGGCCCGGAGAAATCGTAATCCATGGTTTGTTTTCCTTAAACAACCATTTCAAACTTCAGCTAACTTTAGCCACAACTAGCTAAAAATGTATGAAAGTGCATGTGAACAAAATCACCTGAAATCAACTTCATATTTACTTAAAGATGATTTGCCCCCCCCCCTATCACTACCCTAGATGTATTTGCTAAAAGGTGGCTATACTTAGTTGAAGTTTGTAATGGATTTAAAGAAAAGCAAACAATTGATTACAATATCTCCTTGCCCATGGACTACTTTCCGGCTGAGGAACCATCTAACATCATGTTGTAAAATAGTAATCCACTCTATTTGGCAAAGCACCAGATGCCATGACCATTTATAGTCCACTTGAAGCTGGAGAGATTGTAGTATATCATGTCAATCGAACTGTGTAAAAAGTTTGTAACAATAAAATCAACTACAAAAATGTAAATGGACAATTATGCATTTATTTGATCTTATCCATCTAACCTTCATATAGTATAGGAGGACTAGTGGGGAGGAGGGGCGAGTCCCAAATTGAATTATATTCCCCATATAGTGCCCATAGGGATCTGGTCAAAAGAAGTGCACTATACATGCACTATGCTCTATACAGGGAAACGCAGTGCATTTGGAAAGTATTCAGTCCGCATCACTTTTTCCAACATTTTGTTACTTTACAGCCTTATTCTAAAACGGATTAAACAATTTTTTCCCCCTCATCAATCTACACACAATACCCGATAATGACAAAGCGAAAACATGTTTTTAGAAATGTTTGCACGTATTCAGACCCTTTACTATGAGTCGAAATTGAGCTCAGGTGCATCCTGTTTCCATTGATCATCCTTAAGATGTTTCTACAACTTGATTGGAGTCCACCTGTGGTAAATTCAATTGATTGGACATGACTTGGAATGCACACACCTGTCTATATAAAGGAAACCAGGCACTGCTCATCACCTGGCCAATACCATCGCTACCTATGGGGAAGCATGGTGGTGGCAGCATCATGCTGTGGGGATGTTTTTCAGTGGCAGGGACTGGGAGACTAGTCAGGATCGAGTGAAAGCTGAACGGAGCAAAGTACAGAGGTCCGTGATGAAAACCTGTTCTAGAGCGCTCAGGTCAGCCAACACAACACAGGAGTGGTGTTACGGATACAGGTATCCTGTGTGCATTTGTTTTCTCTCCTTCTGCCCTAGTCACAGGTGGCAGTCAACAGTCGCCAATCAGTGACCCCCACCCCTAGATTTAGGTTGTCTGTTGTTATTAGTTCTCACTGTTCCTTTTCACTGTTATGATCTCTGTTACGGGTCTCGTTTCCATCCCTCCTAGACTGCAAGGCCAAAGGGATTCGTAACAAGTCTCTGAATGTCCTTGAGGGCCCAGCCAAAGCCCGGACTTGAACCAAATCGAACCTCTCTGGAGAGACCTGAAAATAGCTGTGCAGCCAACCTGACAGAGCTTGAGTGTAATTGATTTACCCAAGAAGACTTGAGGCTTTAATTACTGCCAAAGGGGCTTCAACAAAGTACTGAGTAAAGGGTCTGAATGCTATGTAAATGTGTGTTTTTTTTTTTTTTTTTTTTTTTTCTTCATTAGCAAAAATGTCTAAACTTTAATACATTTTAGAATAAGGCAACAAAATTTGGAAAAAGTCAAGGGGTTTGAAAACGTTCCCAATGCACTGTAGTTGCCATTTTGGACAAAGCCAGGGAGGGGTAACTCACTTGCTGTGCCTGTTGGAGTGCTCACATGCAGCTGTTCCATAGATCCAGTCTGGACAGACAACAGGAAAACACAGAACAGACGATGTTAACATACATACAGGCGGAATGACATTGTAATCAATCCAATTAGCTATGGTTGCTCCATTACATTAGCTATGGTAAGGGCCTCTGTATGTTCTCTATACACCATTACATTAGCTCTCTGAAGGTTTAGCATTCACCAAAACATAGAACATGGCTACTGACATATTGTTTCCATAACGGTAAGCTAAAATTACCAGACAGTACTTTACATAGACCTGTTTTCAAGGCACCATATTATGGACATCAGGACATGCTTTACCCCTGGCTGTACGCTGTACTGGGTTCAGTGTTTCAAACTGTATATCTAAAGATTAAGAGTAGAAAGGAGCTTAAAAGACATTACATAAGGATATCGGAGCAGCTTCCCAAAAAGCATCCTATTCCCTTTATATTGTACTACTTTCGACCATGTAGGGCAGGGGTTCTCAAACTTTTAGGGGCCCAGGACCCCTTTTGTGAGAGCAAATTCTTCAGGGACCCCTTCATAATCAGAACACAACTCAAGTGAGATTAAAAAATGTAATTAAATAAAAAGCATTCAATAAGTTTTACTTATGACTTTGGCATGGCTGGACGAACCAAGTCTCAGGTCCAGGGAAGGAACATTTTAAAAGCCAGCCTCTTGGCATCGGAGAGAAAAATGTGCTGTTTTCAAGCGAATATCCTGCAATTCTACAAATTTTGTCATTGGGCAGAGGGATTTTTTTGTTGTTGTTGCAGCTGTAGAACTAATATCATGCAATTCTACACATTTTGCCATGAGGCAGAGAAACTTTGCAGTTTTAAAACTAAACCTCTAATATTAGTGAAAAAAATACCATGCTATTGTTTGAGGAGAGTGCACAACAACAAAACGTTTTATCACGGCAACTGGTTTGATACATTCACCTCTGAAGGTAAATAATGTACTTACATTCAGTAATCTTGCTCTGATTTGTCATCCTGAGGATCCCAGAGATATAAGGTAGCATAGTTTTGTTTGATAAAATCCATTTTTATATTCAAATGCCGGAACTGCGTTCTACAGTTTGAACCCCTGCTGTCTCTGGCCCCACATCCACCCCACCATCTAAATGTGTGAAGGTTAGTGTCTGTTCTATAGGGAAGCTAATTATCCACCATGTATGTATGTATGTATGTATGTATGCATGTAGGCTTGTACTGGACCGCAGAGTGCTGAAGCGTGTAAAAATCGTCTGTCCTTGGTTGCAACATTCACTACCAAATTCCAAACTGAATCTGGACGCAAACGTCATCGGGAGCTTCATGAAATCCACACATGCCAAGCGTCGGCTGGAGTGGTGTAAAGCTTGCCGCCATTGGACTCTGGAGCAGTGGAAATGTGTTCTCTGGCGTAATGAATCACGCTTCACCATCTGGCAGTCCGACGGACAAATCTGGGTTTGGCGGATGCCAGGAGAACGCTACCTGCCCCAATGCATAGTGCCAACTGTAAAGTTTGATGGAGGAGGTATAATGGTCTGAACTGTTTTTCATGGTTTGGGCTTGGCCCCTTAGTTCCAGTAAAGGGAAATCTTAACGCTATAGCATACAATGACATTCTAGACAATTCTGTGCTTCCAACTTTGTGGCAAAAGTGCACAAAGCAAGGACCATGAAATGGTTTGTCGAGATCAGTGTGGATAAACTTGACTGGGCTGCAAAGAGCCCTGAGCTAAACCTCACTGAACACCGTTGGGATGAATTGGAACGCCAACTGCAAGCCAGTCCTAATCGCCCAACATCAGTGCCCGACCTCACTAATGCTTGTGGCTGAATGGAAGCAAGTCCCCGCATCAATGTTCCAACATCTAGTGGAAAGCTTTCCCAGAAGAGTGGAGGCTGTTATAGCAGCAAAGGGAGGGACCAACTCCATATTAATGCCCATGATTTTGGAATGAGATGTTCGACGAGCATACTTTTGGTCATGCAGTGTATTTATCTGGATGTGGACCCCCTGCAGTACCTCCACAGCACCCACTTTGAGAACCCAGCTGACCCCACTCTGAGAACCCCTGATGTAGGGAATAGGTATTATGGTGCCATGTGGGACATAACCAATGTTTTCAAACCAGACCTGTTGATGTGTGAGGAGAATTTCCTGAGCTCTCTTGACAATGGACCTCAGCTCTTCCACAAATGTATCTTTCTCTGACTCAAGGACAAAATCCTCCTCCACCTACACAAGACATTACAGATACACAAAATATATATTTTTAAAGCCAAACTCAATGGACCAAACACAGGCTGCATGGCGAACTGGGTGTTAGTCCAAATGAGAATGCTTGCCGCAAAAACCATCATCCCATCCAATATAGAATAATCATATATTCATATCTAATATATCAAAACAGGTAGAAGTTTGCGGTGCAATAATCCCATGCAATGTCCATGTAGAACTGCCTGTTGATCTAGTCACCATATAATCTGCGATGTCTTCAGGTGCGTCTCCCTCTGTGTCGAACTTAAAGGTGACCATCTTGTTGCTGTGGGTTTCCAGCTGACACTCCACCATGTTGTCACCAGAGCCGGACACCTACAGAGCACAGGAAGAGAAACCATGTGGTTCTGTTCAATGTCTTGGACATGACAACTTCTTGGACATGACAATTTATTGTAACCCTTTCACATCCTGATAGGGATTCATATTATTAGGGATACTATACCTGGATCATACTCAGTTGAAATGCATGGGATCCCTTTTCTGCCCCCCGATAGGACAATCTCCTCTGAGACTTCACCCTCTCTAGTTTTCCATTGGCTAACATCTGTAGATCCCCATCCCCATTGGCTGGAACAGCACTGTGAGAGAGGTGTCAGACAAACAAGAGTCATGCACAACATGTGAACATTGATGGTCAAATAAATAGTACTCCATGTACAGTAGTGGGCATAGTCTTTTCTAACATGGAGGGCTTGACATTCAAAACAAAAAACAAGCGAACATTGACAACCGGTCCCTAGCCCTTCCCCTTGGTCCTAACCTTTGGATGTTTGCAGATCGGAAGGTTCTGGAAAGGTTTAAGTAGTGTAGTGGTGTAGCTTCCACCATATCACTTCAAACTTATTGATCTGCAAACATTGACCTGATAGGGCCGGGGGCAAGAGCAAGGAAGTAAATTGGGGCCGACGTTGAGAGTAGTGATGTGACACATACCCTGAAGAGGAGTGTCTCTCTGTGCCAGACTGGTTTGGACTCTCCTGTAGAGCCACATAAATAGACAGACCAACGCACATACAGAAAACAGCAAAAACCAACAAAGAAAAAATAGATACCAAACCATTAGTTGACTGATACAAATCAAAATGAACAACTGAAATAGGAAATTGAACAAAAATGAACCTATTTTAATGTAAGTTAAAGGAAAAAAACTGGATCTGGTTGTTGTAGTACTGGTTAGTTTAAATCAGAACAAATACCATACAAACGTACTTAGCGTAACTGAGTAAAAGGACATTTTCTTCAAAACAAAACAAAAATAATGTGTTTTATTGTGATTCAAAAAGGGTATGGCCCTCGGAATACTCTCTATTGTATACACCCTTCTAGAACCGGCTGGATATTGGATGAAGATAGTGGTAGTAGTGGAACAGTATACAGTAGTGGTAGAGTGGCGTGCACTTCTGTACCTGAGCAATGCCCAGCAGAGCAGGGTCACAGTCTTGGAGTGAGGTTGAGGTGGGGTGCAGCAGCGAGGGGGCGTTAGAGTCAAGGGGCTGGGCAGTGGCGGCAACAGCCGGGGGAGAGGTCAGGCCCGAGGGGACATCAGCCAGGCCAGACAGGGTTAGTTGGCTCTCTGGTGGGGTGGGCTGGGTCTCTGGGCCAGGAGTAGCAGGATGGAGGGGTGGCAGGGAGGCAGGGTGGGGGTGAGACGATGTATGAGAAGGACTGGGGGGCATCTGTGGAAGAGTGAAGGAAGTAGCCTGGGAAGGATTCAGAGGGGGCTGTTGCGCGGTGGTAGAGTCCGCCAATGAAGCCTCAGCGAGCTGGGTCTGGGTGTGGGCATGGGCCTGCGCTTGGGCCAGTGTCTGGGTGTGTGCCTGAGCTTGCATGGCCATCTGGGTATGTGTGTGCGTGGGTAGCGGCTGTGTCAGCTGAGCTTGGTGCTGGGGGGATGGTGGCAGACCTCCTGCTCCTGCTACTACCTGACTGTACAAGGGTAGGGCTCTAGTCTGAGACCCGAGCTGGGGCACGTTTCTGGGGGATGCTGTCTGTGCTGGGTTAACAGTAGGCTGCTGGGGCAACAGATATGGGGGGATCTGAGGAAGCTGATAACCCAGTTGACATGGGTCGGGATTTGAGACCTGCTGATGCTGAGACTGCAGAGCCTGTTGAATTGGGGCTGGGGTTGTCTGAGACTGAAGCTGCTGTGGGAGTGTCTGTTGTACGACTTGTGGAACCTGTTGCACCAGCTGTTGCTGTTGGTATTTCTCCATGGGAATGGGTTGAGGCAGCATAGCTTTAGACTGGGCCTGAGGTATGGGTTGGTTTAACGGCTGCACCACAGCTGGGCTTCCTGTTACTTGCAGCTGCTGCTGTTGTGGCTGTGGGACAGGCTGTAGCTGTACCTGTGGTTGTAGCTGTACCTGCTGGCCTTGGTTATACACTTGCCCAGTCTGTTGTTGTATGTGTTGAGGCGAAGCAGAGACCAAGGTGGTAGGGTCTATGACTGTGGAGGCAGGGGCCGCCATGACAGTTCCAACACCAACAGATCCAGGAGACAGCATCATCTGCTGGTACTGCACCATGGACTGCTGTTGCTCCAACAGTACCTGCTGGTGTTGCTGGGTAACTTGTTGTGTGATGTCCTGATATTGTTGTTGCAGGACTGGCTGTATGGCTTGCTGTTGGGTGGGCTGAGGTGCAGTGACATACTGGGGTGCCAGTAGTACAGCTGGAGCATGGGGGCGGTGTTGAGGCTGCGCTAGACCTGGGAGCTGAACACTGGGCTGCACTGGAGACTCGTGCTGGGGTTGGGCTTGGATCTGGCTGTGCATGGTGGTTATTGAGACTGGATGTTGGGGTTGGACCAGAGCTGGACTCTGCCTTATAGGAGGCATCATCTGAGTCTCAACAACTGCTGGAATCGGATTCAAAGCTTGGGTTGGATGCAGAGGCTGGGGAGTCTGCTGGATGAGTGACTGCACTGGAGCCTGGGCCTGTATTTGAGCTGGGATTTGATGGATAGCCTGTACTATAGGAGCCTGGGACTGGATAGGGATCGGAGGACTTGGTGCCTGGATCGGGGCCACCACGTGAGGTGGAATCTGGACCTCGATCATCTGGGGCTGGGCTTTGAGTGGAGTCTGGGGCTGGGCCTGGAGTACTGGGACTGGGAAATGGCCCAGGCTCTGAGGGTGAGCTTCATTCTGAGCTTGAATCTGGGCCAGGACTTGGGCATGCACTACAGCCAGTGGAGTCTGGCTGGGAATCTGTGGCTGAATGGCTACAGGTTTGGCTCCCTGACCCTGGGCTTGGGCAGCCATCTGAGCTTGGACCTGCATGGCCTGTATAACCTCTGCTGCTGGTAGGGTTGGGGCAACAAGGGGGATCTGAGAAGGAGGTTCAACGACAGAGCTCTGATGGCCCTGCTGTTGTTGCTGGACAACATACGCTTGTTGTTGTTGCTCCAGTAATACAGCTTGTTGTTGCTGCTGCTGCTGTTGTATCAGCGCTACTTGCTGTTGTTCTGTCACTTGCTGCTGCGTTAGGCTAGTGTGACTAGGTGGAAACATAGCAGTGTTTTGCTGCTGTTGTTGTTGCTGCAACAAACACACATCAATTTGTTGCTGTTGAATCAAAGCTTGCAACTGCTCACATTGTTGCTGAATCAAAGTGGTCTCTTGTTTCTCGCTTTGTTGAAATTGAATATTGGCGGTTTGCTGCTGCGATTCCCCAATCTCTTGCTGTTGTTGAATCTGTTGCTGCTGCTGTTGTAGCAAAGCCTGTTGGTGCAGTCTCTCTGCTTGTTGTTGTTGTAGCAACGCCTGCTGTTGCTGTTGTTGCTCGATCTGTTGTTGTAACAAAGCTTGCTGCTGTTGTAGCTCCAGCTGCTGTTGCAGTTGTGCCTGTTGTTGCTGTTGCTCCAATTGCTGCTGCTGTAAAACTGCTCGTTGCTGCTGAAGCTGTTGCTGTTGTAGCAGGGCTTGCTGTTGTTCCAACTGTTGCTGTAGCACAGCTTGCTGTGAGTCGATTGGATGACTGACGACCGCCTGTTGTTGTAGTTGGGTCGGTTGTTGCAGCACAGCTTGCGGTTGTTGATGCAGTGGTTGCTGCTGTTGTAGATCCATTTCCGGTTGTTGTTGGATCTGGCTCGCTTGGTGAGCCTCCAGTTGTTGTTGCTGCTGTAGGAGCGCTTGCTGCTGCTGTTGCTCGAACTGCTGCTGTTGTAACAGCGCTTGCTGTTGCTCTAGCTGTTGTTGCTGTAGTTGCGCCTGTTGTTGCTGTTGCTTTAAGGCTTGCTTTTGCTGCTGCTCTTGTTGCTGCTGCTGTAACATCGCTTGCTGCTGCTTTTGCTCAAATATTTGCTGTTGTAACAGCGCTTGCTGTTGCTCCAGTTGGTGCTGTTGTAGCCGTGCCTGTTGTTGCTTTTGTAGCAACGCCTGTTGCTGCTGTTGCTCAAGCTGCTGTTGTATGTACACTTGCTGTTGTTGTTCTAGTAACATCGCTTGTTGTTGTTGCTGATGTTCAATCTGGTGCTGTTGGTGTAGCAACAATGTTTGCTGCTGTTGCAGTTGTTGCTGCTGTTGTAGGTCGTTTAGCGGTGGTTGCACATAGGCTTGGGTTTGATCCACTTGCTGTAATGACGATGCCTGTTGTTGTTGCTGCTGTTGGTCCATTGATTGTTGTGGTAGTAAGGCCTGCTGCTGAGGATGCTGTTGCATTTGCTGCTGCTGCTGAACCAAAGCTTGCTGCACATACACTTGCTGCTGAAGCTCAGTAGTTTGCTGCTGTTGGATTGCTATAGTCTGCTGCTGTTGTTCTATATGTTGCTGTATCAGTACCGCCTTCTGGGGAATTACATTGGCCTGTTGTTGTTGGTGTGGTTGTTGCTGCTGAAGCAGGGTGGTTTGTTGAGCCTCCATTTGCTGCTGCTGTGGCTCCATCAGTATCTGCTGTTGTTGAACAATGGTCTGCTGTTGGGTAATCATGAAAGGTTGCGCTTGCTGGGTTAAAGGCTGGGGTGTCATCTGGATGTCAGAGGCCTGCATGATGTTAGGAGTGACATTGGCCTGGGTCTGTTGTGGGAGAGGGACCATGGCCTCCATGTCACCAACTCCCACTAGTCCTGTTGGGTCTCCCACTGATATGGGAGCTGGAAGAATGTTAAGCTGGGCTTGGGGTGACACTGGGGGTGCGCAGGACTGGGAAGGGGCCATTGGTGCGATCTGTGATCCATCTGAATGGTATGACTGAGATGGTGTGAAGATAACCATCATGGGGTGACAGGGACATGGTCAGATGGAGTTATGGTGAGAGGGCAGGTAGGGGGAGATTGAGGTAAAGAGAGGAGGGAAGAGTAAGCATTGGATAAAGGGCAGGCATTAATTATCAAAGGACTGCACACATTCTTTAGAGGACATGAAAGCATTGTCATGATCAAGATTGTTATCGTTTTTATTATCGTTAAAGCACATCTGATAAAATAGTTACATGAATTGATTAAAAGCTATTCGGAATAAATCAAGGTTCAAACTTCTTTTGTCCAGTAGAAAAGAGATGTTAGAGAGATGTTAAGAGAGTTGAACGGGATCGAGAGCCACTCACCTGAGAATACTGCTGTGGTACACCTGGTGAGACTTGCATTGCCATAGCAACAGGCTGAACGTAAGTCTGCTGACCAACAGGTGCCCCACCACTGCTTTGACCAATGCACATGGCGGAAATCCCACCACTCTGACCAGTAGGCACATTCGGAACTCCTCCGCTCTGACCAATCGGGAGCATTTCGTGGTGGGCCAAAAATGCCTAAAAATAGATAACAGACAACACAATTGAGCATGATTGCAGGGTTGGAGATAAGATATCAATCTCTTTGTAAACTAGATTTTCCAAAACAGGAAGAACCATAATATGATCTATGTTCCAAATGGCACCCTATTCTCTACATAGTGCACTACTTTTGGCCCTGGTTAAAAGTAGTCCACTACATAGGGAATAGGGTGACCTTTGGGATGCCATATACTCACCGAGGCAGCAGCAGGGAGCCTGGGTTGAGAGAGCACGTATGACTCCCCTTGCTGAGGGTATGCCTGGCTCTGGCCACTGGCATAGGATTCACAGCTGGCTGAGCCAATGCTCTCACCTCCTGGAGTAAATACAAAGGCAAGAGTAAATAAAGGAGTCTAGACAAACACTACTTTGGGGATAAGGAAAATAATATCATTATCATTATCTACCCCAGCACAGTCAGTACGTAGGGAAACACAGTATACAGTCTTACGCCGTAAACAAATCTCTACAAGCCTCTGATTGACGGAATATTGGTCTGCTGTTGTACCTGTGGGCAGGCTCAGAGGATTCCCACTGTGGATCTGCTGCTGTTGCTTCACATGCTGATCCACCTCTGGAAGCTCCTCAACCTCACCCTGCCCTCCTCCTCCCCCACCTCCCCCTGTCAGCACAGCCACCCCAGGCCCCAGGGAGGAGAGGTGAGAGCAGGTGGAGGAGGTGAGGGTGGAGTCCCGTCTCTCATCAAAGCCTTGCTGCTGTCGGAGCAGCTGCTGCTGGCGTCTCTCACGGGACTTCTTGATGAGCGTGACGCGGTCACGGATGGATTTACCCACCACCTTAGCGTCGCTCTCGTGGAAGAAGCCTGACTTCACCTGGATAGAGGAGGAGGGAGAGGGGGTGGTGGGTAGACAGAGAGAGGGTAGACAGAGAGAGGAGAGAGAGAAAGAGAGAGCGAGAGAGAGAGGGTAGGTGGAGAGAAAGAGAGATAGGAGGCAGAGAGAAAAAGTTGAAAGCATGGCGAGGGAATGTAGGTTGGAGGCAACAACTAGCAAGGAAACCTTGATTAGTGAGTGGTGGACTCTGTAATAGATCAGCTTTCCTGTAGCCCTCCAACCTTCCCTGTAGTTCCTTCAACAGAGGTCCTAGTTATTCCTGCTCCGTCTAGCACTGTTCTCTCTTCTATCATTTTCACACTAATGTGCTGAGCCGAGCCAACCTTTACTGTAATGTTCTAGCCTGGGGCCATGCCAGAAAGGAATATCTAAAAAGAAAATATCAGAGCCTGCAGGATACAGTCTGGGTCTGCACCAAGGTGTGAAAAAGGTTTCAGTGTCTCACCATTTCTCTTTCTGCCTCCCTCTCCCTTCCTCCCTATCCGTTTCTCCCCCTAATCTCACCATCTCCGAAGCCACCTCCTCTGCGCTATCGTTCTCCAGGTCGTAGCTGAACTCGATGGCCTCATTGTCTTTGTGTTTTCCCTTCAGCTTCTTTGGCTCCTCCACCCAGATCCTGAGGGCCAGGCAGTCCTGACAGCCCGTGTCTTCCTCCGCCAGCTCCACACGCACCCCGGTGTCCTCCCCGAAGAACGCATGGGTCAACAGGTCCCGGATAGACAGCCTGCAGACAGAGACAACACATCAAGCTCGCAACAAATGCCCACTTCTTTCCCAATGTGTGGCTTTTATTGGATAGGACAGTGGAAGAACAGATGACAGGAAAGGTAGGAGAATGGCGATTCAGAAGGGCAGCGGGCTGGAGTTGAACCCATGCCCACTCTGGTATATGTTCCCGGGGTCAGCGGCACTAACCACTAGACTTTTTCTTTACAAGCGCTGTGCTGTTTAGCAAGGTTTGCAAAAGGCATTGCAATTCCTCCCATTATTAGGAGAGAGAGAGCGGGAAGGGGGGGTCGAGTGAGGTCAAAACACTTGCCTCTGACTCTTGTCCTGGCGGATGCAGCACCCAATGATCTCTTTGATCTCTGGGTCGTTGACTTTATCGAAGCTGGCTGGTTTTATACCCTGTAGACAGAGCGGGAGAGAGGGGGCAGGTGAGGTGACCGAACGGACAATGATATAGATGATGTACTACTCCGTCCTACACAGACAGTAATATACTTTAGATGGGACTCCTGTAATACTTCAGAGAGTTAATCATGAGGCAGTAATGAAGAAACCCTGACTACAGCTAATGTACTGTCACATATACAGTATATTTAATAATTTACTGAATCTGAGGGAGGTTGGTGAGAAGATCAAGGGCAAGTCGGGAAACGACAGACTCGGCCAAAAGGCCAAAGGGGTTTTTGTGAAGAACGTTATCTTGTAGAAGTAGGGGAAAGGGAACCTATGCCACAAAGGGACAAGCCCAAAGGGACAGCAGTCCCAGACTTACGCTGGTGACTTTGCGGTAGATCTGCGCAGCGTTCTGGCACTCTGAGTAGGGGTATTCTGAGGTGGCCATCTCCAACATGCACATCCCAAAGGCATAGACGTCAACAGACTCATCATAATGTTCCTCGTACATCTCTGGAGCCATGAACTCAGGGGTACCTGGAAGACAGGGCACATTAGTAAATTGAAAAGGTAAAGTCGCACATCTTAAATACCCAGATGGATATTTTGAGACCAAAATTACCCGAAATTGGTGAAATAAGCATCATCATGCTTGGACAGTGATGCTCAAACGGTGCAACCTGTGTTTATTGAATATCATTTTGACCTCTAACCTCCTCTGTCAGTAAAGGACCATCATCAGACGCCCAGGAGTATAAATTATTTTATGAAGGTTACTCAGGAATCTATCGGGTCCACACTTACTGTAAACACAGACCACAGATCAGCTCTTAACATACACTTCCAGTGGCATTTAGTGCAATAGAGCTTGACCTTTGAGCAAGAATAAACACCGCAGAGACTGTACTCAGCTGATGATGCCTTCTTGGAGAGTTGAGTCAGCTCATAAGATATTCACATTGTAGCAGAGTGACCACAGATTGTAAAAGTCATTCCCACAACACAGATGTCCATTATCTCAAGTCTTACTCACAAGAAATCTGACATACCTATATGACCCATTCAAATACCATTCCCACAACATGACATAAGAAAAAAACTGATCGCTGGCTCCGGAAACTGACGGTCGCTAGTTACCTATGACACTTTTGGCGAAGGAGGTCCTCATGAGAGTGGCCAATCCCAGGTCTCCGATCTTGACGGAGCCGGTAGGGCCGGTGATGAAGATGTTGTCACACTTGAGGTCCCTGTGGATGATGGGAGGGGTCCGAGTGTGGAGGAACTGGAGGCCCTTCAGGATCTGACGACACCAGCTCCTCAGGACCTTGGGCTTCATCACCTTGAAGCGCTTCAGGTACCTGCAGACAGGACAGGGGAGCACGGTTATAACTATACAGCATTGTGGCATGGTTTCTATGGAACAACCTCTTTGGTGTAACGCTATTTGCGAGCTGAGCAGGGGTGTGTGTGTCTGAGTGTCTTCTACCCACGTTTTGAGGGTTCCCGAGGTCATGAGTTCGGTGACCAGGACGATGCACTTCTTCCCTCGCAGCACTGACTCCCAGGAGTCATAGAAACGGACAATGTTAGGGTGCTGGAGGCCCTTCAGCATCTCTGCCTCCTCCTTAAAACGCTGCTGCTCCGCCTTGGTCAGCTTACGGTCCTGTAGACACACAGAAGGCAGGTTAGACATCAGAGAGAACGTTCGGTTGTGAGAACAAGTTGCAAAGATCGAGCCAGAGCCAATACTGCACTGTTGAATCGTCAAGCAGTTAGTTTTATTGGGCAACCCAAAGGTCTTCATCAGTGAGAACATACCCACGGCCTAAACAGCATTCAGTGCTATTCTCCTACTGTTGTAGAACAACAACAAAAAACGAAGGATTTAGAGTGCTTAGGTCTGTATTCAAGAGGCATAGGTTCATACTTTCACCATATGCTAAACTGGAAACCTATGACAAAAAAACGTTCAGGAGACAATGCATATACTATACCTGAGACTTATTATGGGGAGCATGCTTTCAGGAAACAGCTCTTTGTCAAAAACAGAGCCAATACTGGAACACTATACCAATCAGGAAACAGTGCTGTCAACAACAGAGCCAATACTGGAACACTGTACCAATCAGGAAACAGTGCTGTCAACAACAGAGCCAATACTGGAGCCTCACAGCACAGTTGAAATATATAAATCAAAACTGGACGGTCTTTGGAGATAGATGGGAGG
The DNA here is from genome assembly GCF_045791955.1 of Oncorhynchus clarkii lewisi. Classification (NCBI taxonomy): domain Eukaryota; kingdom Metazoa; phylum Chordata; class Actinopteri; order Salmoniformes; family Salmonidae; genus Oncorhynchus; species Oncorhynchus clarkii. Next base: position 38,266,310 of record NC_092162.1, on the reverse strand, counting down.
GATTAAAGGGAGCTGAAGGATGGGACTAAAATGTAAAATATACCGTGTCCGTAAAATGTATATAGTATGTATTATTTAAAATAATATATATTTATAAAATAAATATATATGGGGGATTGGAAATGATGCAGACAAGTACATTGATAGAAGCCACAATCTATTTGCAATATTAAAGCTGATCCACCACCTAAAAATAATAAACAATAGTGGAGCAATACAACCGATCAGTCAGCCCTCCTTACTACCAAGCAACCATATTTCATGTAATTAAACACCTACCACCACTAGATGGCGCAAGCAGGATATAGTTTCATCTGCATGAGTGGAGACAACACCCACCTCAGCCTATAAGACACTTCTGCGGCATCTGCCACGCTGCCATTGGGCCTAGTATGGCGGATGCTGCAGAAATCCCTGGCTCCGGCAGAGTATCCCACTGGGAATAACACTCACACATGCATGCACACGCACACACAGACGTATGCTGACGCACACACACACACACACACACACACACACACACATATATATATATGTGTGTATATACAGTGGGCAGAACAAGTATTTGATACACTCCCGATTTTGCAGGTTTTCCTACTTACAAAGCATGTAGAGGTCTGTAATTTTTTATCATAGGTACACTTCAACTGTGAGAGACGGAATCAAAAAAGAATAATCTTGGCCCATTCCTCCATGCAGATCTCCTCTAGAGCAGTGATGTTTTGGGGCTGTTGCTGGGCAACACGGACTTTCAACTCCCTCCAAAGATTTTCTATGGGGTTGAGATCTGGAGACTGACTAGGCCACTCCAGGACCTTGAAATGCTTCTTACGAAGCCACTCCTTCGTTGCCCGGGCGGTGTGTTTGGAATCATTGTCATGCTGACAGACCCAGCCACATTTCATCTTCAATGCCCTTGCTGATGGAAGGAGGTTTTCACTCAAAATCTCACAATACATGGCCCCATTCATTCTTTCCTTTACACAGATCAGTCGTCCTGGCCCCTTTGCAGAAAAACAGCCCCAAAGCATGATGTTTCCACCCCCATGCTTCACAGTAGGTATGGTGTTCTTTGGATGCAACTCAGCATCCTTTGTCCTTCAAACACGACGAGTTGAGTTTTTACCAAAAAGTTATATTTTGGTTTCATCTGACCATATGACATTGATGAAAATTACAGGCCTCTCATCTTTTTAAGTGGGAGAACTTGCACAATTGGTAGCTGACTAAATACTTTACGTACGTACAGTGGGGCAAAAAAGTATTACGTACGTACAAAGTAGTACATACATACATACATACATACATACAAGGCTACTGACTGGGCCCTCTGTTGGTTACTTACAGTAAGCAATAAAGGCCTGAGAGGGTGTGGTATATGGCCAATATACCACAGCTAAGGGCTGTTCTTATGCACAACACTTTTATTTATTTATTTTTATTTAACCAGGTAGGCAAATTGAGAACAAGTTCTCATTTACAATTGCGACCTGGAGAAGATAAAGCAAAGCAGTTTGACACATACATCAACACAGAGTTACACATGGAGTAAAACAAACATACAGTCAATAATACAGTAGCAACAAGTCTATATACGATGTGAGCAAATGAGGTGAGATAAGGGAGGTAAAGGCAAAAAAAGGGCTATGGTGGCAAACTAAATACAATATAGCAAGTAAAACACTAGAATGTTAGATTTGCAGTGGAAGAATGTGCAAAGTAGAAATAAAAATAACGGGGTGCAAAGGAGCTAAATAAATAAATAAAATAAATACAGTCGGGAAAGAGGTAGTTGTTTGGGCTAAATTATAGATAGGCTATGTACAGGTGCAGTAATCTGTGAGCTGCTCTGACAGCTGGTGCTTAAAGCTAGTGAGGGAGATAAGTGTTTCCAGTTTCAGAGATTTTTGTAGTTCGTTCCAGTCATTGGCAGCAGAGAACTGGAAGGAGAGGCGGCCAAAGAAAGAATTGGTTTTGGGGGTGACCAGAGAGATATACCTGCTGGAGCGCGTGCTACAGGTGGGTGATGCTATGGTGACCAGCGAGCTGAGGTAAGGGGCGACTTTACCTAGCAGGGTCTTGTAGATGACATGGAGCCAGTGGGTTTAGCGACGAGTATGAAGCGAGGGCCAGCCAACGAGAGTGTACAGGTCGCAATGGTGGGTAGTATATGGGGCTTTGGTGACAAAACGGATGGCACTGTGATAGACTGCATCCAATTTGTTGAGTAGGGTATTGGAGGCTATTTTGTAAAGTCGAAGTCGAGGATTGGTAGGATGGTGAGTTTTACAAGGGTATGTTTGGCAGCATGAGTGAAGGATGCTTTGTTGTGAAATAGGAAGCCAATTCTAGATTTAACTTTGGATTGGAGATGTTTGATGTGGGTCTGGAAGGAGAGTTTACCGTCTAACCAGACACCTAGGTATTTGTAGTTGTCCACGTATTCTAAGTCAAAGCCGAGTAGAGATGTTGGATAGGCGGGCAGGTGCCGGCAGCGATCGGTTGAAGAGCATGCATTTAGTTTTACTTGTATTTAAGAGAAATTGGAGGCCACGGAAGAAGAGTTGTATGGCATTGAAGCTTGCCTGGAGGGTTGTTAACACAGTGTCCAAAGAAAGGCCAGAAGTATACAGAATGGTGTCATCTGCGTAGAGGTGGATCAGACTCACCAGCAGCAAGAGCGACATCATTGATGTATACCGAGAAGAGAGTCGGTCCAAGAATTGACACAATGCAGAGTGTCTGGATACAGCCTTTATCCGTGTTATATTGGCCATATACCAAACCCCTGAGGTACCGTATTGCTATTATAAACTGGGGACCAGCGTAATTAGAAGAGTAAAACCTGTGGTATACTTTCAGCCAATCAGCATTCAGAGCTCAAACCACCATTATAAAAAGGCAAATATAAGCAAATAATATACCACTATGAATCGCTAAGTGACTATACATTTATAGCTTAGTCATTTTCTAAATGGCAGCTGTCCTAACAATTGTCATCGTTAAAAGAACAAAGCAAGCATTGTGTTTTTTTAGTGGTCGTTTTGACCTCTGTTGACCTTGCCACTTGTGGTCTCTTACGCGTCATTCAACATCACGCTATAGTCTGAACAGGACAACAACCAAAGGTCATGACCTGAGGCGGGAAACAACAGATGTGACAATTGCAACAAGTGGTGACAAGGCAAGGCCATATTGCAAAACAAACAAAGAAACTACAAAACAGAGATGTGCATGAAAACAACCATCTCCTCACTAGCACCTGTCAAGTACATGAAAACAACCATCTCCTCACTAGCACCTGTCAAGAACATGAAAACAACCATCATCTCCTCACCAGCACCTGTCAAGTACATGAAAACAACCATCTCCTCACTAGCACCTGTCAAGTACATGAAAACAACCATCTCCTCACTAGCACCTGTCAAGTACATGAAAACAACCATCATCTCCTCACTAGCACATGTCAAGTACTTAAAAACAACCATCATCTCCTCACTAGCACCTGTCAAGTACATGAAAACAACCATCATCTCCTCACTAGCACCTGTCAAGTACATGAAAACAGATTGAAATGGTTAAATGGTCAGTGGGATTCCTGCCATAGCAACAACAAACACAACACACATCCGTAAAATAGCATTCATAATATGTTGCTTTCCATTTACCTCTTCCATTTACTTATAGGCTCTGTGTTCATGAATTACTGTCTGAAGGGAGAGGGGCTACTACTGCAGACATTTCACTCTAAATCAGATTTACTTCTGATTTCCATGTAATGCAGTTTCCCACATTAAATCCCTCCCCTCGTCACTCCCTCTCGCTTGGTCTCTGCATCGTGTAGTCGAAGATCCATCTCTTCCAACTCAATGTCCTTTTCTGGAAGTGAAGGCCACCTCTCTCCTCTTCGCCCTCTCCGCCTCCTCCTCCCTCTTGGCACTGTCATCCCTCCCTCTCTCTCTCTCTCCTGTATTCGCTAGCTTGAACTGAGCGTCAACAGCAAGACTGCTGCTTTATTGTCAGAGCTAAAAATAATATCCTGGACTTGGGACTGCCCCTTTGCCTCGACTCCCTGCTGTTTCACTGTCTGAATGGCTTGATGTGTCTGTCTGGGTCTCAGTGGCTGTCTGTGCAGTAGGCCTATGCCTTTCGGTTAGTCTGTGTCCCTGCATTGAACTGTTTAACAACGGTGTCTCTACATCTGTGTAGCTAACTCCCTAACAGTGTCTGATTTTGTGTGTTGGTTTCTGTTGATCACAGACTAGTCTCACAGTCATCTGTCAGTGTGCATAATCAGAGCATCAGTCTGTGTCACCGCTTGTCGTCTGTGTGTCTCTTGTCTGGCCGTCTGTCTGGCTGTCTAACTCCATATTCTCTGCGCATCCGGCAGCTCTCCCCTGTGTATCTATTGTGTGGTTTCCAGTGTTCGGTCAGATGATCTGGGGTAAGAAAAGGTCACTGGGGTCAATTATCATCATAATCAGTTCAGTCATGTCACGGTGGCAAAAGACAAGCATACATGTACGCGTGCACAAAGAAGAAACACACACATCTGCTCTCTATAATATTGAAAGGCAGGGGAATAGATGAATAGGGGCTGCATAAATAAAACATTCATTATGAAGACTGCTTAACATACTAACATACAATACTATTAATGCTGACAATGGAAAGGAAATCTCATTGACATATACACCACCGTGCAAAAGTTTGGGTTCACTTAGAAATGTCCTTGTTTTTGAAAGAAAAGCATATTTTTGTCACCTTAAAATAACATGAAATTGATCAGAAATATAGTGTAGACATTGTTAATGTTGTAAATGACTATAGTAGCTGGAAAAAGCTGATTTTTAATGGAATATCTACATAGGCGCACAGAGGCCCATTATCACTAACCATCACTCCTGTGTTCCAATGGCACGTTGTGTTAGCTAATCCAAGTTGATCATTTTAAAAGGCTAATTGATCATTAGAAAACCCTTTTGCAATTAGGTTAACACAGCTGAAAACTGTTGTTCTAATTAAAGAAGCAATAAAACTGGCCTTCTTTATACTAGTTGAATATCTGGAGCATCAGCATTTGTGGGTTCGATTACAGGCTCAAAATGGCAAAAAACAAAGTACTTTCTTCTGAAACTAGTCAGTCTATTCTTGTTCTGAGAAAGGCTATTTCATGCGAGAAATTGCCAAGAAACTGAAGATCTCGTACAACACTGGGTACTACTCCCGTCACAGAACAGCACAAACGGGGTCTAACCAGAATAGAAAGAGTGGGAGGTCTCGGTGCAACTAAGCATGAGGACAAGTACATTAAAGTGTCTAGTTTGAGAAACAGAAGCCTAACAAGTCTTCAACTGGCAGCTTCATTAAATAAACTCAGCAAAAAATGAAACGTCCTCTCACTGTCAACTGCATTTATTTTGAGCAAACTTAACTTGTGTAAATATTTGTATGAACATAACAAAAACTGAACAAGTTCCACAGACATGTGACTAACAGAAATGGAATAATGTGTCCGTGAACAAAGGAGGGGTCAAAATCAAAAGTAACAGTCAATGCAGCTGGAGGCCACACCAGATACTAAGTACTGCAGTGCATCTCCTCCACACGGACTGCACCAGATTTGCCTGTTCTTGCTGTGAGATGTACCTTGGTGGAAGAGTGGGGTAACCTGCAAGTTTCCAGACATTTCTGGGGGGGAATGACCCTAGCCCTCACCCTTTGATCCAGAGGTCCCAGATGTGCTCAATGGGATTGAGATCTGGGCTCTTCGCTGGCCATGGCAGAACACTGACATTCCTGCCTTGCAGGAAATCACATACAGAACAATCAGTATGGCTGGTGGCACTGTCATACTGGAGGGTCATGTCAGGATGAGCCTGCAGGAAGGGTACCACATGAGGGAGGAGGATGTCTTCTCTGTAATGCACAGCGTTGAGATTGCCTGCAATGAGAACAAGCTTAGTCCGATGATGCTGTGACCCTCCACCTCCCAAATCGATCCCGCTCCAGAGTACAGGCCTCGTGTAACACTCATTCCTTCAACGATAAACGCAAATCCTACCATCACCCCTGGTGAGACAAAACCGCGACTCGTCAGTGAAGAGCCATTTTTGCCAGTCTTGTCTGGTCCAGCGACGGTGGGTTTGTACCCATGGGCGACGTTGTTGCCGGTGATGAGGACCTGCCTTACAACAGGCCTACAAGCCCTCAGTCCAGCCTCTCTCAGCCTTTTGCAGACAGTCTGAACACTGATGGAGGGATTGTGCATTCCTGGTGTAACTCGGGCAGTTGTTGTTGCCATCCTGTACCTGTCCCGCAGGTGTGATGTTCGGATGTACCCATCCTGTGCAGGTGTTGTTATACGTGGTCTGCCACTGCAAGGACGATCATCTGTCTGTCCTGTCTCCCTGGTGCGCGGTCTTAGGCATCTCACAGTATGGACATTGCAATATATTGCCCTGGCCACATCTGCAGTCCTCAAGCCTCCTTGCAGCATGCCTAAGTCATGTTCACGCAGATGAGCAGGGACCTTGGGCATCTTTCTTTTGGTCGTTTTCAGAGCCTCTTTAGTGTCATATGTTTTCATAACTGTTACCTACCGTCTGTAAGCTGTTAGTTTCTTAACATTTGTTCCACAGGTGCATGTTCATTAATTGGTTATGGTTCATTGAACAAGCATGGGAAACAGTGTTTAAACCCTTTACAATGAAGATCTGTGAATTCATTTGTATTTTTACGAATTATCTTTGAAAGACAGGGTCCTGAAAAAGGGAAGTTTCTTTTTTTTGCTGAGTTTAGTACCCGCAAAACACCAGTCTCAACGTCAACAGTGACGATGCGACTCTGGGATGCTAGACTTCTAGGCAGAGTGCCATCTTGATCTTTTCTTTTTATTGGCCAGTCTGAGATATGGCTTTTTCTTTGCAACTCTTCTGCCTAGAAGGCCAGCATCCCGGAGTCACCTCTTCACTGTTAACATTGAGACTGGTGTTTTCCGGATACTATTTAATGAATCTGCCAGTTGAGGACGTGTGAGGTGTCTGTTTCTCAAACTAGACACTAATGTACTTGGCCTCTTGCTCAGTTGTGCACCAGGACCTCCCACTCCTCTTTCTATTCTGGTTAGAGCCAGTTTGTGCTGTTCTGTGAGGGGAGTAGTACACAGAATTGTACGAGATCTGCAGTTTCTTGGCAATTTCTCGCATGAAATAGCCTTTCTCAGAACAAGAATAGACTGACGAGTTTCAGAAGTACTTTGTTTTTTGCCATTTTGAGTGTGTAATCGAACCCACAAATGCTGATGCTCCAGATACTCAACTAGTATAATAAGGCCAGTTTTATTGCTTCTTTAAATCAGTAAAAACGTTTTCAGCTGTGCTAACATAATTGCAAAGGGGTTTCTAATGATCAATTAGCCTTTTAAAATGAAAAAATCAACTTGGATTAGCTAACACAACGTGCCATTGGAACACAGGAGTGATGGTTGGTGATAATGAGTCTCTGTGCGCCTATGTAGATATTCCATAAATAAAATAAAAAATCAGCCGTTTCCAGCTTCAATAGTCATTTACAACATTAACAATGTCTACACTGTATTTCTGATCAATTTTATGTTATTTTAAAATAGACCAAAAAAAATGAGCTTTTCTTTCAAAAAACAAGGACATTTCCAAGTGACCCCAAACTTTTGAAAGGTAGTGTAGGCATTCTCAGAACCCAGAATCACATTCCACAGTACCCGGGCCAGCTACTAGATACACATTAGACAAATCGATACTATATGTGGTTTACAAAAACTAATAGGCTATGAAAATATTTACACACGTTCTTTCTCCAGCAAAGCAAACAAACTGGGAGTATACAATGTGATAACGTTGGTGAAGGACAAACACACGTTTGAGACATTGCTCAGTGTAGGGTTCCGTCTTTCGGATGGGACGTTAAAAGGGTGTCCTGACTCTCTGTGGTCACTAAGGATCCCATAGCACTTATCATAAGAGTAGGGGTGTTAACCCCGGTGTCCTGGCTAAATTTCCACTCTGGCCCTCATACCATCATTTTCTACCTCATAATTGTCTCCAGCGTCCAATTGGCTCGTTCATCCCCCCACCCCTCTTTATTAAAAAAGATATATATATATTTCACCTTTATTTAACCAGGTAGGCTAGTTGAGAACAAGTTCTCATTCACAACTGCGACCTGGCCAAGATAAAGCATAGCAGTGTGAACAAACAGCAACACAGAGTTACACATGGAGCAAACAATAAACAAGTCAATAACACAGTAGATTTATTTATGTTTTTTTTTTTTTTTTAAATAGTCTATATACATTGTGTGCAAAAGGCATGAGGAGGTAGGCGAATAATTACAATTTAGCAGATTAACACAGGAGTGATAAATGATCAGATGGTCATGTGCAGGTAGAGATACTGGTGTGCAAAAGAGCAGGAAAGTAAATAAATAAAAACATTATGGGGATGAGGTAGGTAAATTGGGTGGGCTATTTACCGATGGACTATGTACAGCTGCAGCGATCGGTTAGCTGCTCAGATAGTAAATGTTTAAAGTTGGTGAGGGAGATAAGTCTCCAACTTCAACGATTTTTGCAATTCGTTCCAGTCACAGGCAGCAGAGAACTGGAAGGAAGAGCGGCCAAATGAGGTGTTGGCTTTGTATCAGTGAGATACACCTGCTGGAGCGCGTGCTACGGGTGGGTGTTGCCATCGTGACCAGTGAACTGAGATAAGGCGGAGCTTTACCTACTATGGACTTGTAGATGACCTGGAGCCAGTGGGTCTGGCGACGAATATGTAGCGAGGGCCAGCCGACTAGAGCATACAGGTCGCAGTGGTGGGTGGTATAAGGTGCTTTAGTAACAAAGCGGATGGCACTGTGATAAACTGCATCCAGTTTGCTGAGTAGAGTATTGGAAGCCATTTTGTAGATGACATCGCCGAAGTCGAGGATCGGTAGGATAGTCAGTTTTACTAGGGTAAGTTTGGCGGCGTGAGTGAAGGAGGCTTTGTTGCAAAATAGAAAGCAGATTCTAGATTTGATTTTGGATTGGAGATGTTTGATATGAGTCTGGAAGGAGAGTTGCAGTCTAGCCAGACACCTAGGTACTTATAGATGTCCACATATTCTAGGTCGGAACCATCCAGGGTGGTGATGCTAGTCGGGCGTGCGGGTGCAGGCAGTGAACGGTTGAAAAGCATGCATTTGGTTTTACTAGCGTTTAAGAGCAGTTGGAGGCCACGGAAGGAGTGTTGTATGGCATTGAAGCTCGTTTGGAGGTTAGATAGCACAGTGTCCAAGGAAGGGCCAGAAGTATACAGAATGGTGTCGTCTGCGTAGAGGTGGATCAGGGAATCGCCCGCAGCAAGAGCAACATCATTGATATATACAGAGAAAAGAGTCAGCACGAGAATTTAACCCTGTGGCACTCCCATAGAGACTGCCAGAGGACCGGACAACATGCCCTCCGATTTGACACACTGAACTCTGTCTGCAAAGTAGTTGGAGAACCAGGCAAGGCAGTCATTAGAAAAACCGAGGCTACTGAGTCTGCCGATAAGAATATGGTGATTGACAGAGTCGAAAGCCTTGGTCAGGTCGATGAAGACGGCTGCACAGTACTGTCTTTTATCGATGACGGTTATGATATCGTTTAGTACCTTTAGCGTGGCTGAGGTGCACCCGTGTCCGGCTCGGAAACCAGATTGCACAGCGGAGAAGGTACGGTGGGATTCGAGATGGTCAATGATCTGTTTGTTGACTTGGCTTTCGAAGACCTTAGATAGGCAGGGCAGGATGGATATAGGTCTGTAACAGTTTGGGTCCAGGGTGTCTCCCCCTTTGAAGAGTGGGATGACCGCGGCAGCTTTCCAATTCTTGGGGATCTCAGACGATATGAAAGAGAGGTTGAACAGAATAGGGGTTGCGACAATGGCGGCGGATAGTTTCAGAAATAGAGGGTCCAGATGGTCAAGCCCAGCTGATTTGTACGGGTCCAGGTTTTGCAGCTCTTTCAGAACATCTGCTATCTGGATTTGGGTAAAGGAGAACCTGGAGAGGCTTGGGCGAGTAGCTGCGGGGGGGGGGGGGGGGGGGGGGGGGGGGCTATTGGCCGAGGTTGGAGTAGCCAGGAGGAAGGCATGGCCAGCCGTTGAGAATTGCTTGTTGAAGTTTTCGATTATCGTGGATTTGTCAGTGGTGACCGTGTTACCTAGCCTCAGTGCAGTGGGCAGCTGGGAGGAGGTGCTCTTGTTCTCCATGTACTTTACAGTGTCCCAGAACTTTTTGGAGTTGGAGCTACAGGATGCAAATTTCTGCTTGAAAAAGCTGGCCTTTGCTTTCCTGACTGACTGCGTGTATTGGTTCCTGACTTCCCTGAACAGTTGCATATCGCGGGGACTATTCGATGCTATTGCAGTCCGCCTCTACCCTGTAACTATTCCCCAGGTCGTGGCTGTAAATGAGAATGTGTTCTCAGTCAACGTACCTGGTAAAATAAGAGTAAAAACAAAAACAGGACATAATTAAAAAAGGGGGAGGAAAATAGACAAGACTCCAACTTGTAAGATCAAGTTGACCACGAGACAAATGAAGGAGGGAGCAACAGAGTAACAAAGAGAGAGAAACAGAGGAAGAAAATGGAGAGAAAGAGCGAGGGAACTGAGAAGCTATAAAAGAGGCCTATTGTGTACAGCAGGCTGTGGGTGTCTCTCTGCAGTCCCTCTGAGTGAATATCCGTGTTACTAAGTGGAGTGATACATATGGTGTGAGTCTCAAATGGCACCCTATTCCCTATATAGTGCTCATTAGGGTGCTCACAGTGCCCATAGGGTCCTCTACTCCGCCAATTAATCCACACATAAAACGGTCAACCGAATCGTTTCTAGTCATCTCTCTTCCTTCCAGGCTTTTTCTTCTCTTGACTTTATATTGCGATTGGCAACTTTCATAAATTAGGTGAATTACCGCCACTGACCTCGTTCGTCTTTCAGTCACCCACATGGGTATAACCAATGAGGAGATGGCACGTGGGTACCTGCTTCTATAAACCAATGAGGAGATGGGAGAGGCAGGACTTGCAGCGCAATCTGCATCAGAAATAGAACTGATTTCTATTTTAGCCCGTGGCAACGCAGACGCTCGTTGGCAACGCGCAAGCAGTGTGGGAGTAATAATTGAATAACATAGTTTTCTCAATTTATTTTGCAATGCTCACGCACGTGACGCGAGCAGTGTAGTCAGCCTGTAAGGCACTGGATCGCAATGCTAGCTGTGCCACTAGAAATTCTGGGTTCGAGCCCAGCCGGCTGAGACAGGGAGACCCATGAGGCGGCGGATAATTGGCCCAGCGTCGTCCGGGTTAGAGGACGTTTTGGCCGGTAGGGATGTCCTTGTCCCATCACGCACTAGCGACTCCTGTGGTGGGCCGGGTGCAGTGCACGCTGACACGGTCGCCAGGTGTACGATGTTTCCTCCGGCACATTGGTGCGACTGGCTTACGGGTTAAGTGGACATTTTGTCAAGAAGCAGTGCGGCTAAATGTATAAAATGTGTATGTAAACAAAATATGTTCTGTTTGATAATGTGTTTGGTAATGTTATACGTATTGGTAAAGTGTTTAGTAGTCTGTTTTTCTGGTCTCCTTTAACAAGCCTGTAACACTTCGGGATCCTGAGTGGCGCAGCGGTCTAAGGCACTGCATTGCAGTGCAAGAAGCATCACCACAGACCCGGGTTAGATCCCGGGCTGTATCACAACCGGCCGTGATCGAGAGTCCCATATCACGGCTCACAATTGGCCCAGCGTCGTCCGGGTTAGGGGAGGGTTTGGCCGGGGTAGGCCGTCATTGTAAATAAGTACTTGTTCTTAATTGAATTACCTAGTTAAATAAAAGGTTAAAAATAATAATAATAATTACATTAAGACAGCCTGTTTGATAATGTGTTTTGGTAATGTGCTGTAGAACTGCCTCTCCAGTCCCAGTTCCTGGCCCGTTTACTCACAGGCCACAGTCACAAGCCAAAGGCTTGTAAACAGATTAAGACGTGACCTCAACCAAACCATGAGACTGTTTTTACCCAGACACCTGTTAAGCGGAAGGTAAGCCAACGAGGCTAGAAGTCACACAGTCAGTCAAACAGTGCTTGACTCATTTTGTGTGCCGGTACGGTTTATATTTAGGTGCAGGAACACCACAATGCTTTTGAGCTATTATTTTATAAGAGGAACAGGAGCTCAAGCAGTAGAACATTTGATGTGCAGGTACTCAGCTTTGGTGAGCTCCTGCCAAAGTCAAGCACAGCAGTCAGACAGTAAAACAAAAATCAACCACATGATATACAGACAGCAAAACATTTAGCTAACATACAGCATTGCCTAGTCGGTAAAGGGGAAACAAATCGGCTATGTTACCAGTGAGGGGCCACATTCACATATGGTGCCTCCCCTTCTTACAATTTTTATATTTTATTTTACCTTTATTTAACTAACTAACTGTCAGGTAAGAAGAATAAATTCTTATTTATAATGACGGCCTAGGAACAGTGGGTGTACTGCCTTGTTCAGGGGTAGAACGACAGATTTTTTACCTTGTTACCTTACTGGCCCAACGCTCTAACCACTACTCTTATGATAAGTGCTATGGGATCCTTAGTGACCACAGAGAGTCAGGACACCCTTTTTAACGTCCCATCCGAAAGACGGAACCCTACACTGAGCAATGTCTCAAACGTGTGTTTGTCCTTCACCTACGTTATCACATCGTATACTCCCAGTTTGTTTGCTTTGCTGGAGAAAGCAAGTGTGTAAATATTTTTATAGCCTAGTAGTTTTTGTAAACCACATATAGTATCGATTGTCTAATGTTTATTTAGTAGCTGGCCCGCGTACTGTGAAATGTGATTCTGGGTTCTGAGAATGCATACACTACCTTTCAAAAGTTTGGGGTCACTTGGAAATGTCCTTGTTTTCCTTATTTTAAAATAACATAACATTTATCAGAAATACAGTGTAGACATTGTTAATGTTGTAAATGACTATTGAAGCTGGAAACGGCTGATTTTTAATGGAAAATCTACATAGACACACAGAGGCCCATTATCAGCAACCATCACTCCTGTGTTCCAATGGCACGCTGTGTTAGCTAATCCAAGTTGATCATTTTAAAATGATAATTGATCATTAGAAAACCCTTTTGCAATTATGTTAGCACAGCTGAAAACTGTTGTACTGATTAAAGAAGCAATAAAACTGGACTTCTTTAGACTAGTTGAGTATCTGGAGCATCAGCATTTCTGGGTTTGATTACAGGCTCAAAATGGTAAAAAACAAAGTACTTTCTTCTGAAACTCGTCAGTCTATTCTTGTTCTGAGAAATGAAGACTATTCCATGCGAGCAATTGACAAGAAACTGAAGAGAATGCTGTGTACTACTCCCTTCATAGAACAGTACAAACTGGCTCTAACTAGAATAGAAAGAGGAGTGGGAGGCACTGGTGCACAACTGAGGAAGGGGACAAGTACATTAGTGTGTCTAGTTTGAGAAACAAAGGTCTCACAAGTCCTCAAATGGCAACTTAATTAAATGGTAACCGCAAAACACCAGTCTCAATGTTAACAGTGAAGAGGCGACTCCGGGATGCTGGCCTTCTAGGCAGAGTTGCAAAGAAAAAGCCATCTCTCAGACTGGCCAATAAAAATAAAAGATCAAGATGGGCAAAAGAACACAGACACTGGACAGAGGAACTCTGCCTAGAAGGCCAACATCCCGGAGTCGCCTCTTGACTTTGAGACTGGTGTTTTGCGGGTACTATTTAAAAAAACACCACTGTAGCTCGGTCACCTTCCACCACAGATGCGGATGGCCAACATAGGCAGATGCGCTGAATTGCCCAAGCAAAAAAAACTGATCACATACATTTCGTCATGTAGTGTGACAGTACACCTGCTCGTCGAACATCTCATTCCAAAATCATGGGCATTAATATGCTGCTATAACAGCCTCTTCTGGGAAGGCTTTCCACTAGGTGTTGGAACATTCCTGCGGAGACTTGCTTCCATTCAGCCACAAGAGCATTAGTGAGGTCGGGCACTGATGTTCGGTGATAAGGCCTGGCTCGCAGTCGGCGGTCCAATTCATCCCAAAGGTGTCTGATGGGGTTGAGGTCAGGGCTCTGTGCAGGCCAGTCAAGTTCTTCCACACCGATCTCGACAAACCATTTCTGTACGGACCTCGCTTTGTGCACGGAGGCATTGTCATGCTGAAACAGGAAAGGGCCTTCCCCAAACTGTTGCCACAAAGTTGGAAGCACAGAATCGTCTAGAATGTCATTGTATGCAGTAGTGTTAAGATTTCCCTTCACTGGAACTAAGAGGCCTAGCCCAAACCATGAAAGACATCCTCAGACCATTATTCCTCCTCCACCAAACCTTACAGTTCGCTCTATGCATTTGGGTAAGTAGTGTTCTCCTGGCCTTTAGCAAACCCAGATTAGTCCGTTGGACTGCCAGATGGTGAAGCGTGGTGCGGCTGCTCGACCATGTAAATCCATTTCATGAAGCTCCAAACGAACAGTTCTTGTGCTGACGTTGCTTCCAGCGGCAGTTTGGAACTCGGTAGTGAGTGTTGCAACCGAGGACAGAGGATTTTTACGGGCTACGCACTTCAGCACACGGCAGGCCCGTTCTTGTGTGGCCTACCACTTCGCGGCTGAGCCGCTGTTGCTCCTAGATGTTTCCATTTCACAATAATGGCACTTACAGTTGATCTGGCCAGCTGTAACAAGGCAGAAATTTGGATCAGCCAAATCCACTAATTTGAAGGAGTGTCCACATACTATACATACACAAAAAGTATCTCTAGCTTAAACTGATTAATTTTGATGGTGATTTTATTATTATGTTACTTATATTGGGTGAGTCAATAGACTTAAGGATTAATGACAAGGAGAGTTGTTTCCCGTCTGAAGAGTTCAGGGAGCCTCTATGATCAATACTTAATTAACATCTAAAAATCACACTCTTGGGGTTTCGTTTCCAATTAACCAGCGCCAGAAGATATTACGAGAGGCCGTTGGATGCATATCAAGTTGATGTTGAGTCTATAGGCTAAGCAATGGTGATTCACGAAGGGTGTTAGGCCAAATATAGACATTCAGATATTGTTCTGGTGTTAGCTGTCTGTACAGAGAGACAATTCTTTACCATAATGATCCTTATATGTGCTGTAACATCAATGCTTGGAGACATGTATTTTGCCCTCAATTTGTCTTGGCATGGACTCCACAAGATGTCGAAAGCGTTCCACAGGGATGCTGGCCTATGTTGACTCCAATTCTTCCCATAGTTGTGTCAAGTTGGCTGGATGTTCTCTGGGTCCTTCACAAGGGAAGCTGATGAGTGTGAAAACTCCAGCAACGTTGCAGTTCTTGACACAAACCAATGTACCTGGCACCTACCTTCATACACCGTTCACTTAAATCTTGTGTCTTGCCCATTCACCCTCTGAATGGCACACACACAATCCATGTCTTAATTGTCTCAAGGCTTAAAAATCCTTCTTTAAAATCTGTCTCCTCCCCTTCATCTACACTGATTGAAGTGGCTTTAACAAGTGAAACCAATAATGGATCGAAGCTTTCAGCTGGATTAACCTGGGTCAGTCTATGTCATGGAAAGAGCAGGTGGTTCCTAATGTTTTGTACAGTCCGTCTATGGCTGTCCAAGGAACGCTAGTTTACAAAGAGTGTTCTGTACAGGCCAGGGAGAAGACTGTCATTTATGATAATGAAGATCTTTGTTGGTGACGTTTACATTTAACACAAATAACCACAGATCAGTTATTGCAAGTAGACTCCTCCTTTGAAATAGCTGCTCTCAGCATAATCACTGCCAGAAAGAAAATAATAAGCGCAGGTGTGAGGGTGGCTACTTTGAAGAATCTCAAATATAACATATCTTGATTTGTTTAAACACCTTTTTGTTTACTACATGATTCCATGTGTTATTTCATAGTTTTAATGTCTTCACTATTATTCTACAATGTAGAAAATAGTACAAATAAAGAAAAACCTTTGAATGAGTAGATGTGTCCAAACTTTTGACTGGTACTGTATTAGAGGTCGACAGATTAATCAGAATGGCCGATTAATTAGGGCCGATTTCAAGTTTTCATAACAATCGGAAATCGGTATTTTTGGGCTCCGATTTGGCTTGTTTTTTTTATTTGATACCTTTATTTAACTAGGCAAGTCAGTTAAGAACACATTCTTATTTTCAATGACGGCCTAGGAACGGTGGGTTAACTGCCTTGTTCAGGGGCAGAACGACAGATTTTCACATCGTCAGCTGCAACCTTGCAGTTCACTAGTCCAACGCAATAACGACCTGCCTCTCTCTCGTTGCACTCCACAAGGAGTGCAAGCAAGGTACTGAAACGTTAGCTTTCTTACATAGCACATATTGCACTTTTACTTTCTTCTCCAACACTTTGTTTTTGCATTATTTAAACCAAATTGAACATGTTTCATTATTTACTTGAGGCTAAATAGATTTTATTGATGTATTATATTAAGTTAAAATAAGTGTTCATTCAGTATTGTTGTAATTGTCATTATTAATTTGTAATTAATTGGTATCGGATTTTTTGGTCCTCCAATAATCGGTATCGGCGTTGAAAAATCATAATCGGTCGACCTCTATATTGTATATATTTTTTTCTTTCTTGCACTCACACCTGCTCCTTATAACGCACACTCTTGGTAGCATTAGCTAGCTGTACCGGAGCCAAAACTCCGGTATTTTTAATCCTATAGCTTGTTCTCCATTTTCTTTGAGTCATGAGTCAACATGTTTTTTGAACTTTTATTCCCATGACTGATCTAAAAAAATCTCATGAGCAATATGTTTGGAAAATAAAATTGCAATCAAATCGCTATACAAAGAATCTTGAGAATCGCAATACATATTGTATTGGTACCTAAGTATCGCAATAATATCGATTTGTGAGGTCCCTGGCAATTCCCAGCCCTACCAACCATACGTCATAACAATCAATGATTCGTATAACATCATGCTTTGCTGTGAGCTCACAGTTCGATGAAAGGGGCCAAATGTCCATCGGGTCATGGTGCACCAGATATGGCCCCTGGGCCACAGTTTGACTATCACTAGCCTAGTTGAACACGTCTGGTCAATCTGGTCAGATCAATTCTAATCTGGACTAATAAATAATTGCAGGCTGGTTTTAATCAATTCCATTTGTACTATTTTAGTCATAAATCAATAGTATGGCTTGTACTTTTGCTGGTTCATTTCCTAACAACATAAATCTGAACTCTACTGGTGTGTAAAAGTTGGACAGTTTTCCATCAGGCTTCAGACTGAGATGTAAAGTTGAAGACAAAGAGCCAGCCACTCCCTCACAACTGGCCTCTTCTTCTTGCAATACTGAAACACTATCAACCTACTCAACTACTGCACCACTAACAACAACAATTCAGCCATTCATGTTTTTTTGTCAAAGATGAACAAAATTGACTGTATGTCTCTTTAGTGTAAACTACCAATGGTATCTGAACCAGTCGACACAACGAAATGGTAGTGCTATGGGATTATCATGATTATGACCTTTGACTCCTACAGCGTAATCCAGTATAATCCAATCGAGGGGCTGAGCTGACTGAAAACGCATGATACCACATGTAACTAACTGGGTCTCCATACCATTTCTCCCCACTGGATTATAAAGAACACATATATTTATTTTATCTTTATTTAATTAGGCAAGTCAGTTAAGAACAAATTCTTATTTACAATGACGGACTACCCCGGCCAAACCATGATACCACATGTAAGTGACAGGGTCTCCAGACCTTGTTTCTCCCCACTGGACTATAAGGGCCCTTTAAGATCTGCCTTTCCTAAACTTTTCTGTGCTACGAGATTATCGTTGTGTGGTTGTTTGACCTTTGACTTTAATCCAATAATAGAGGGTCTCTTCTTCCCTTCACAGGTTCTGAGCTGAGTAAACACACACACACAAAATACCTGTATTAATTTGTAACTAACGAAGATTAAAGCACCCAGAACCAAATCTCTCTTCACTCAGGCTCCAAATGGAGCCTGAGCCTCAGATGGTTGTTTGACCCCTCCTCTGGAAGGAGACAAACAACTGTGTTTGAGGCGCTTTTGATATATAAGCATTAACCTGTGTGTGTGTGTGTGCGCGCGCATGCGTTCATTAGTCAGTATGTTTGTGCGTGTGTGAGCATTAGTCCCTCTGTCTGTGTCTGGACAGGACATAAATACTAAGGAGAATCCCCAGGGGTCCAGGCTGCCTGCTGTTCTAAGAAGACACTTTAAATCACTCCGACATCCCTAACAATTGTCACATAGCAACCTTTTACTGCGGTAAAGCGGCCCTAAGCAACCTTTCACTGCTGTAAAGCGGACCTCAATGCGGTTCCAACCACTGACTGGTCGGAACCGGTCATTCCTGGACAGGTTACTTCTGCTACACTAGACTCTGTAGGCTAGACTAGCTCTATCCAGCCCTCCATCCCCTTGCTGGCTGGCTTATTCCAAACACGCACACATGCACACAGATACCAACCAACTGCACAGACACTCTCTGACACAAATACATTCCCAAAACACACACAGGGTGGATTTGGGCTGGGCTGGATTGGGTTAGGCCGCTCTGGGCTCAGTGGGCTGACAGGACTGGAGAGGGTTGGGGTGGGTTTGTGTGGGGTGGGTTTGTGTGGATTCCTGCCCCAGCCCAGACCGCCCCAGACCAGTTAGTTGTGCTGTCGGTGCAGGATTTTTGTTCCCGCCTGACAGGCACCCACTGTAATTAACTCCCTGGATCACTCTGTATACTCACTCTGACAGACAACGAGAGAGACAAAGAGAGGGAGGGGGGGGGGGGGGGGGGGAGTGGCATACACACACACAATTGCACGCACACAGACACACCGATGAACGTTCTTAGCTAATGAATGTGGTAAATTAGAGCTGAAAGCTGAAATGTTAGCCTGGGGGATATATAGAGTTGCCCTTTTAGCAGGGAATTTGTGAGGTGAAGGGTGAGGAAGGAGGAGTGAAATGAGGGAGAGGAAAGAAGAGCCGCTGTGACTGAGACAGTGTCCGCACTGTGAACTTCCCTCACCCATTCTCTCTTTCAAGGTGCATTAGCAGAGCTAATCCCTGTTTCTGGAGTGATTATCTGTGTGGGTGTGAGGACAGGACCTCACTTAGAGTGTGTCTCACGTACAACATGCATAATGTGTGTATGTTTGCTGCTGTGTATACATGTTATTGTGTCAACTACCTCACAAGTATCTTCATCATCAACACCTGTCCTTTACGTAACAGAGTTAACAGGACCAGGGAGCAGCAGGGAGGAAATGCAGGCCATGAGATATAGTGATTGTATTATCTGTGCCAGTGGATCCATCTGTGTGTGACCAGACAAGGATGTGTGTTTGTGCGTGTGTTAGGTTAGTATTAGCGACACGGCCACTCTCTGGGAGTGATGCCATGTTAATCCTCTTTTTGGCTCATCAGTCTCTAACTCCGTCATTCTACCTCTTATTATCCCTTTATCTCCCATGCTTTCTCCTTCCATACCCTTCTCCATCCCTCCCTCCCACCCATGCCCTCCTTCCATCCCGCTCTCCCTCTCTCTCCCTCCCTCCCTCTCTCAACAGTTTTCATAAGTTGGAATAGGCCTACAGTGGGATAAAAAAAACACTGCTTTCATTACTTGAGATAAGGGACAAAGCAGAATACGTACAATACTAGTGCAGGTTTCCTTCTCTGGTGGTACAATAAACATGACCAGAGGACTTACTGCGGGGACGTGCTGCGTTCCAATTCATCCCAAAGGTGTTGAGGTCAGGGCTCTGTGTAGGCCAGTCAGAGCCCAGTCAAGTTCTTCCACACCGATCTCAACAAACCATTTCTGTATGGACCTTGCTTTGTGCACAGGGACATTGTCATGCTGAAACAGGAAAGGGCCTTCCCAAAACTCCATTGAACGCATTTCCACTTCTCCAGAGTCCAATTGCGGCAAGCTTTACAACACTCCAGCCAACACTTGGCATTGCGCATGATGATTTTAGGCTTGTGTGCAGATGCTCGGCAATGGAAACCTATTTCATGAAGCTCCCGACGAACAGTTATTGTGCTTTCAAAGGCAGTTTGGAACTCGGTAGTGAGTGTTGCAACTGACAGACAGTTTTAACCCGCTACGCGCTTCAGCAATAGGCGGTCCCGTTTTGTGAGCTTGTGTAGCCTACCACTTCGCGGCTGAGCCGTTGTTGCTCCTAGACGTTTCCACTTCACAATGACAGCACTTACAGTTGACTGGGGCAGCTCTAGCAGGGCAGAAATTTGACAAACTGATTGTTCGAAAGGTGGCATCCTATGATGGTGACAAGTTGAAAGTCGCTGAGCTCTTCAGTACAGACCATTCTACTTCCAATGTTTGTCTATGGAGACTGCATGGCTGTGTGCATGATTTTATACACCTGCCAAATCCACTAATTTGAAGGGGTGTCCACAGAGGTCGACCGATTAATCGGCGTGGCAGATTAATTAGGGACGATTTCAAATTGTCATAACAATCGGTAATCTGCCTTTTTGGACATCGATTATGACCGATTACATTGCAATCCACGAGAAAACTGTGTGGTAGCCACGAGTGCAGCGTCAAAAGGAGCCAAGGTAAGTTGCTAGCATTATACTTATCTTGTAAAAAAAACACAAAAAAACTATCTTCACATAATCACTAGTTAACAACACAAGGTTGATGATATTACTAGGTTAACTAGCTTGTCCTGCGTTGCATATAATCAATGCAGGGCCCGTTAATTTATCATCGAATCACAACCTACTTCAACTTTGCCAAACCGGTGATGATTTAACATAAGCGCATTTGTGAAAAAAAGCACATTCGTTGCACAAATGTACCTAACCATAAACATCAATGCCTTTCTTAAAATCAATACACAGAAGTATATATTTTTTTAAACCTGCATATTTAGTTAAAATAAATGCATGTCAGCAGGCAATATTAACTAGGGAAATTGGGTCACTTCTCTTGCTTTCAGTGCAAGCAGAGTCATGGTATATGCAACAGTTTAGGCCGCCTGGCACGTTGCGAACTGTGTTTCTTCCTAACAAAGACCGTAATTAATTTTCCAGAATTTTACGTAATTATGACATAACATTGAAGGTTATGTAATGTAACAGCAATATTTAGACTTAGGGTTGCCACCCGTTCGACAAAATACGGAATGGTTCCGTATTTCATTGAAAGAACAAATGTTTTGTTTTCTAAATGATAGTTTTCGGATTTGACCATATTAATGACCAAAGGCTCGTATTTCTGTGTGTTTATTATATTTAAGTCTATGATTTGATATTTGATAGAACAGTCTGACTGAGCGGTGGTAGGCAGCAGCAGGCTCGTAAGCATTCATTGAAACAGCACTTTACTGCGTTTGCGAGCAACTCTTAGCAATGCTTGAAGCACAGCGCTGTTTATGACTTCAAGCCTATCAACTCCCAATATGAGGCTGGCATTACTAAAGTGCCTATAACAACATCCAGTAGTCAAAGGTATATGAAATACAAATGGTATAGAGAGAAATAGTCGACACGTCATAATTCCTACAACATAAAACTTCTTACCTGGTAATATTGAAGAACTGGGAATATTGAACCACCAGCTTTCATGTGTTCTCATGTTCTGAGCAAGGAAGTTAAACGTTAGCTTTTTTTACATGGTGCATATCGCACTTTTACTTTCTTCTCCAACACCGTGTTTTTGCATTATTTAAACCAAATTGAACACGTTTCATTATTTATTTGAGACCAAATAGATTTTATGTATTATATTAAGTGAAAATAAAAGGGTTCATTGTTCATTCAGTATTGTTGTAATTGTCATTATTTCAAGAACAAAAAAGAAATATATAAAAATCGTCCGATTAATCGGTATCGTCTTTTTTTGGTCCTCCAATAATCTGTATCGGCGTTGAAAAATCATAATCGGTTAACCTCTAGTCCACATACCATGTCGTGTGTAGGCTATGTCATATGTATTAGCTAATATGCATATTCAGCTGTCGTTTTTAAACCTCCATTCTAGCATACATGACACACACAAAAATCTGTCTAACTACATGCTTTGATTTGTGTTTCTATGCAAATAATATAATTTAAAATTTCTTTAAGCTTGCATCTAGTTAATTGAAATTAGACAATCATGCCAAAACACGATTCAAAGTTGCAGGGGCACAACATTGGTTATAGAAGTTGATGGGACATGTCCCCCCCCCCCCATCCCCAGGGAAAGTTGCACCCCTGCAAAATTGAATTCGCTGAGACACAGCTAATGAAACACTAGCTTCCTGTGCAGGCACATTGACGTTTACAGTATTAGCTGGCTAGGCTAGTCAACATTTGCTAGCTTTCAATAAATTGGCTAAATGGTCAATGAAGTTACTTCTTCATATGATCAAGACCATTCGTATTGCATGCTGCATAATTCAAGTTCACTCAAACAGATATTTATCTTATTTCAGTCTTTGGGAGCGAATGTTAGTTCCTCTTGACACACAGACAGCAGATCAGAGGCTGTTTACATCTTAGAAGCAGGCCATTGGCTGCCTTTATTAAAAGGGGTATGTACAGGAGTTCTGATTGGTTCCAAGTTCAGCAGTTTGCAAATTTGCTTGAGCTAGACAGTGTTGAAATATACTTTTTCTGATGGTGAATTGAAGGTGCCAACATATTTTACAGCAGAATATGTCATTGTCAATTTTAAAATCAGCTCCTCGCTCGACATCGATCAACTACCTTGTCTTCGGCGTCGGCCCACCACCTTATGGTAACACACCCAGCTAGCACATATAATATATGTGTATTTCGCCCACGGAGACGGGAGATCGTACTTGTGCCCACCCTTCCTACTGTGTCTCCCCTGCTCATCTACCTTCATCGATAGATGCGATGCTCTAAAACAGGGACAGAGCTGAAAGGTGCAGGAGAGCAATTGAGGTGGTTAGTCCTACAAACAGTGCTCTAACACAGGGTTAGGGTAAATTCCATTTCAATTCAGGGAATAAACAAAAAATGCCATTTTCCTCATTGCTTTTCAATTAGGAAAATGGAAATAGAATTGACCCCACCTACACCCTGGCTCTAAGACAATGTATCCCAAATGACACCCTATCCCCTATGGACCCTGGTCAAAAGTAGTGCCCTACACAGGGAGACATTTGGGATACATTTGGCAAGCAGACACAGAGATTGGACATGGCTGCTGTTTAGCATTAGCTACAAAAGATTAGCTCCAAAGCCAACACATGACTGACCAGCGTAAACTAGCCTACTAGCCTTTTCACACAAAGACACCAAACAAGTCAGCTGCCGAATCACACAGCTTCTCTTTTGTGTCTGTGAACAGTATATAGTGAGACAAGTTTAATTTCTTGTCTCCCGCCAAGCCGTTTGACGTCGTTGGTTGTTGCTCCCTGTTGCTTGACAGCGTCATTAAATCACAAGCTGCTCCGCCGTGTAAAGGGTTCAGCCTTGCTCAGGTGAGAGTATAATCCCACTTTTAGCTCATCATCCCTTCAGTGCCAATAAACACCAGTTAACAGAGTCTGAGTCCCCTACGGAAATGGTCATTCTCAAGGCTACAGTTCCTCTTTCGCTACATAGAAAGAATGTGTACCAGTAGGCCTGTTCACCTTATCCTTCATCTCAATCCCAACCTCTTGGTGAGGTTGGTTCTCATTAGGGCTATTGTTCCGCTTTCCCTACCTGTACACACACACACACCTACTGTCAGGAAGTTACCGTGACAACCTGATTTTTTTTACAGTGCAAGGCCCTGTTCAAAAGTAGTGCACTGTGTAGGGAATAGGGTGCCATTTTGGGATGTAGAGTGTACCTACTCTACTCAACCATTATTTATATGTTTCCTGGGTACAGTTGCCCAATTTTTTCTCCCATTGCTTCTGTCATTCAACCCAACCTGAGTGCAACAAAACGTTCACATTCTTTCTCTCTTGTATTTCCTTCCCCTGGCCTCCCGGGTGGCGCAGTGGTTAAGGGCCCTGTACTGCAGCGCCAGCTGTGCCATCAGAGTCCCTGGGTTCGCGTCCAGGCTCTGTCGTAACCGGCCGCGACCGGGAGGTCCGTGGGGCGACGCACAATTGGCCTAGCGTCGTCCGGGTTAGCTTGGTCGGTAGGGATGTCCTTGTCTCATCGAGCACCAGTGACTCCTGTGGCGGGCCGGGCGCAGTGCGCGCTAACCAAGGTTGACAGGTGCACGGTGTAGCCTCCGACACATTGGTGCGGCTGGCTTCCAGGTTGGATGCGCGCTGTGTTAAGAAGCAGTGCGGCTGGTTGGGTTGTGTATCGGAGGACGCATTACTTTCAACCTTCGTCTCTCCCGAGCCCGTACGGGAGTTGTAGCGATGAGACAAGATAGATAGCTACTACAACAATTGGATACCACGAAATTTTGGAGAAAAGTGGTAAAAATTCAATTTTTTAAAATTTTTTTTTATAAAATAAAATATAAAAATATATATATATTTCCTTCCCCTCTTCTCACCCCTATCTCTGTCTATGTCTCCAGTGTGCTGCAGTGAGTCTCAAGCTTCATCCTAAATTGCACCCTATTCCCCATTTCACGCACCAGTTTTGACCAGGGCACATAGAGCTCTGCTCAAAAATAAGGCCCTAGTCAAAATGAGTGGACTATGTAGGGAAAAGGGTGCCATTGGGGATGAACCGGTCTCCAATGTGCTGTAGTGAGTCAGTCTCACAGTCTGAATAGCAAACAGACAACAGGCTGAGATTTTCCCAGGGAGGAGAGAGAAGAGAAGCTCCAGGGAAGACTTCAAATGACTGTTGCATTATATGAGTCAAGCAACTCTGTGTCAGTGTGTAACTCGATGCAAAACTAATAACTATATATTTTTCCAATAGCCCAGTGAAAACAACACAATATATTGTTACCATTATCATCGCCAGGATGTTTGGCAAGGTGGGGGGATATGTCCCCCTTGGGAAGCTGGATCATTTTGTCTTTTTAAAAACACCTGTAACAGCCATTTTCTGCAATCAAGAACCTATGACACAACTATAGAGATCCTATATATTATTATCATGGTTCAGTGTGTAATTCTATGGATAGAACTAGTACCATGACCTGCATAGAGTAATGTACAGTATTCTCACCTGTAGTTCGCACCAGGCCACCTCCACCCAGGTTTCAGTGTCCAGGCCTTTATAAACGGTCTTGAAGGCACCCCTCCCCAGCTCAATGTCAAACTTCAGAAACCTCCCCCCCGGCGAGGTGGCCACGGCCTTCATCTCTGCCTCCTCCTCCTGCTCCCGGTCTCGCTCCTTCCCCGTCTGGGGTGGGGCGGAAGAGGGGGCGTCCTTGGCCCCGGGGTCCTGGGTGGAGCTGAGGCTGGATGGGTCGTGGTCGGCCGTGTCATGTCCCAGGGCTGCAGAGGCAGCGGCCTGGGCGCCACCGAGGGTGATGACTGAGTCCAGGCGGGGGGCGGAGTGGGAGACAACTGGGGGATCCGCTACCACATCGTCCTCCTCACAGATCTCCACACTCTTCCTGAAGAAACGTTTCTCTCTCCTCAGTCTCGGCCCGTGACCCCCTGACCTTGAAGCCGCCGCAGTCGCAGCCGGGGACGAGGGTGTGGAGAGAGACATGAGTCTAACCGCCAGGGGCTCCACTTCCTTACTGTCCCTGGTCTCTCCGGGCCCTCCACCCCTTCCACCGCCGCCTCCTGTCTCCCCTCCCTCTGCGGTTCTCCTCTCCTGGGTCTGGGAGGAGGGGAAGTCTGAGGGGGTGCTGTGCGTCCTCTCCCTCCTGCTGCTCTCCTGGTCCGTCTCCTCCTCCCGTGCGCCAACAGGTTTCTCCGAAGAGTCCTCCGTCCCTGTGGGTTCCCCAGGGTCCGTCGCCATGGGGATGCGCCGCCTCCTCCTCCCCGTCCTCTCCTCCGACCCTTTGGTTCTCCTTTAGTCCCCGTCTCTCCTCTCTTTTGTGGTCCTCTTCTTACCCACCTTCTAGGTTCTCTGGCTGCTGTTCTTCCAGCGTTTCTGGTGACTACGCGACTGGGCCCTGCCACTAGATTAAACTCCCTCCTTCTCTCTTCTCTCCTTTCTTTAGTCTTTACAAAGGTAACAGATAAGCAGCACAGTGCTTCTTTTCTCCACCCGACCAACACTAACTTTCGATCCTTACTTTCCTTCTCTCCATCTCCTAAAGTACATAGCCTTTCCCCTGCACTTTCTGAGGGTACCTCAAGAAAGCTTCACCTCAGCCAACCTATATACACACAAACACAGGCCAAGGAAAGTCTTTCAAGTCTCTGGGAGAGAGGGAAGTTAGTGTCCCTTCCCTCCTTTTCTGGATAAATCCCTCCTTCAAAGTGTAAAAGGTGAATCTCCTCAGGTAAATTCTGCGAAGAAAACAAACAAATAAAAACACATTAATATTCAGCAGGCTAGTGAGATAGTGAGATGCGGAATAACTTTCCACTGTAAAAGTCATATTTGTGCATATTCAAAGCATTCATTTCCAAGAAGAACAACAGTTTGACTTCGACAGTTTTAGTTTGATGTTCTGGTCAGAAAGGGGACACACACACACACACACACACAACAGAACAGTTTCAGAGGCACAGAGAGGGCAGGCCTGAGAGGATTCTGAAGAATCAATAAATGTTTTTTACTGGGACTCTAATACTCATTTCCACAGTCAATACTGACTTGTCAAACGATGCTTGGTCAGTGTCTAAAATCATACCAAATCCAATGTTCTTCATTAAAATGGGGAAATGTTCATACAAGCCTTGGAGGAAATGGTTCCATCATTTTGAATGTAACCAATTCCTAATAGCACACTTTAAATACTGCCTGGTTAACACCAATTTATGGTGTTTTTCCCAGGCATTTCCCCAGTGTCTATTTCACCTCAAGTGTTGATTGCCTTTTTTGCAAGGGACTGGAACAGGGCATTTCTTTGCAATGCATTTTTTTTTAAATTCCTGCCGTTTGTGTTGTATCCAGCCAAACTTGATCTTTTAAAAATCACAGAAAGCCTTTATTTCGCAGCCAGCCGAAACCGAGATAAAGGTCCACTCAGTTTGAACCATCATAATAAGCCTGCTGAAGAAATTCTCTAGTAATTGGATACTGGCTAATACTTCATGTTGGACGAAATAGTCAAAGATGGCATTATTCCCAGTGTTTGTGGGTAAATGATGAAGACCGTAAGGTGATTAATTATGCTAATTAGATAGCGTAAGCACAGGCCATGCCACAAGTCTCCCAAGTATGGACAGACTTGAGATGTTAATGGCCTACTCTGAGAAAAAAAATCAAAAACCTTGATGACATCCTAACCTCCGTTAAGGGCTACAGTAGCATTGCTGATTCAACTAAGGAAATGATTGCAGTTTCCTACAGCCCAGCACCCCCTATAAAGTGTTGCGCCTGACTCCGTAAACTATTTAAACTAAGGAATCTTTAATTGAAGACGATCATGCCCAGCTTTGCTTTGCGTTAATCAGCTTGCCAATCGGAAGTTTATGAGTGTGATGCAACTGTAGTTGTGTTCAGTGAAGACCATTAAATCAATATAGTGGTGCTAGATCCTATTGTGATGATACAAAAAAACTGGATAGATGAGGCGGTATTATGGACCATTTCTGCATGATTCATTCATGAGCAGAGGGGGATAAACTGCATCACAAATGGCACCCTATTCCCTATACACAACCCTGGTCAAATGAGCTCTGGTCAAATGCAGTGCACTATAAAGGGAATAGGGTGCTACTTCGGACACAGCCCTAATCAAATTGAACTGGAGTGAACGCCACAGATCGGCACAATGGGGGTAATATATGTAGAGTACACACATTCATCATAATCATTATCGTCAGCACAGCAACACTGCCCAGGCAGTTAGTAAGGCATGTCATTTCGTGCCCGCCAATATACTTCATTCATTTATTCAATGACAGTCAGTAGGGCTGGCTAAGTGAATTTGAATCGCCCATCAATGGTGTCCACTTCCACCAGACAGACAGTGAGTGAAACTGATCAGACGGGATCTCCACTACGAACACACAACCTTCTATAGAGGGGTAATAGATTACCACACACACAGATGGAGGATCTTAATTTGATCTATTTTATTGCTGAGAATTTTCCTGCAAAGCAAGAAATACAGATTAACTTTGTGATTTACATAAATTCACTTAAGACCCACACTAACACAAATTATATTAACAGGAATGCACTTTTCGTGTAGCCTACTTTTGGCCAGCTAATAGCCTAATCACCAATCAAGCAACATTATGTACTAAATGTTCAAATGCTGTTGCTGCAGGATTTTTATTTTGCTGTGCCAATATAGGTCGAATTAAGATTAGGGTCGCACATTTTGGGGAGTATTCAGAGGTGGAAACTTTCCGCAGGAATATATGGGAATTTAACTTGAATTAAATGAGTTTTTTTTTTTTACCTTTATTTAGGCAAGTCAGTTAAGAACAAATTCTTATTTTCAATGACGGCCTAGGAACAGTGGGTTAACTGCCTGTTCAGGGGCAGAACGACAGATTTGTACCTTGTCAGCTCGGGGGATTTGAACTTGCAACCTTTCGGTTACTAGTCCAACGCTCTAACCACTAGGCTACCCTGCCGCCCCATGACTCTTCACATGGGATGATTTCACTGAACAAAAAAATAAAGGGAATATTGAAAAACGTTTTCAACATACATCTGTAAAATGATAGTCTAGAAACTAAAGCTTTGGTTGTCTTCCTCTCAGGCTTCCATGTCTTCTCCCTGGACCTCCTCAATGTCCACCTCTTGAACATCAGCCACATCTCCACTGTCACTTTCCAACCTTGTTGAGGATGGTTCGTTGTCAGGCTCAAAAAGCCTCAAATTTGCCCAGATGGCCACCCATTTTTAAACCATTGTATTGGTCAGCCTGTTGCGTGCTTTGGTGTGTGCGTTCCCAAACAAGGACCAGTTGCGCTCTGAGGCGGCTGATGTTGGTGTGATTTGGAGGATGATGGAGGCAACAGGGGAAAGAGCCTCAGATCTACAAAGTCCCTTCCACCAGGTGGCTGATGAGATATGTTGGCACGACTGCCATATTGCATCTCCATCTCAAAACCCTTGCTTGGAAGTGTACTTTGCCAGACTGCGAAGAACCTTGTACTCATCCAGGCCAAGGTGGCGAGACACTGTAGTGATGAGACTATAGGCCTTGTTGATCTCTGCACCAGACAGGGTGCTCTTGCCAGTATACTTGGGGTCAAACATGTACGCTGTGGCGTGTATGGGCTTCAGGCAGAAGTCTTCAGGCTTTTTGATGCATTTCAGAACTGCTTTTTCCTCTGCTTGGAGCAACAGTGAAGTGGGCAGGGCAGTACGGATTTCTTCTCTTACATCTGCAAGCAGAGTCTGAACATCAGACAGGGTGGCATTCTCTCCCTCAATCCGTGCAATGGCTACTGCTATAGGTTTCATCAGGAGTTTCGGGCTGCTTACCACTCTCTCCCAAAATACATAATCCAGGAGGATCCTCTTGATGGGGCTGTCCATATCAGCAGACTGTGATATGGCCATTTCTTGGGAGAGACTCCTTCCCCTCCAGGAGACTGTCAAACATGATGACAACACCACCCCAACGGGTGATGCTGGGCAGCTTCAATGTCGTGCTCTTATTCTTCTCATTTTGCTTGGTGAGGTAAGATTGCTGCTATAACTTTATGACCCCATACCTAACCATTTCCTTGGCTCGCTTGTAGAGTTTATCCATTGTTTTCAGTGCCATGGTGTCCTTGAGGAACAGATTCAATGCATGAGCAGCACAGCCAAAGGGTGTGATGTGAGGGTAGGACTCCTCCACTTTAGAACAAGCAGCCTTCATGTTCACAGCATTGTCTGTCACCAGTGCAAATACCTTCTGCGGTCCAAGGTCATTGATGACTGCCTTCAGCTCATCTGCAATGTAGAGACCGGTGTGTCTGTTGTCCCTTGTGTCTATGCTCTTGTAGAATACTGGTTTAGATGTAGTTAATTATTCCTTGTCCACGAACATTCGACCACCCATCAGAAATGATTGCAATACAGTCTGCTTTCTCTAGGATTTGCTTGACCTTCACTTGAACTCTGTTGAACTCTGCATCCAGCAAATGAGTAGATAAAGCATGTGTGGTTGGAGGGGTGTATGCTGGGTGAAGAACATTCAGAAATCTCTTCCAATACACATTGTCTGTGAGCATCAGAGGTGAACCAGTTGCATACACAGCCTCGAGAAAGACATTCATCAGCATTTCTCTGACTACGTTCCTCCATTGATTCAAAAACACTTCTGATTCCAGGAAGACCATGAGCTGTTTCTATCGATAAGGTGTCTGATTCCTCATTTTCCCCTTGAATAGAAGTAGAGGGACTTTTGTCAGAGGTTGCTTATTGTGAGTGCTGAGGGAACTTTATGCACTTGGCCAGATGATTCTGCATCTTTGTTGCATTCTTCACATATGATTTCGCACAGTATTTGCAAATGTACACAGCGTTTCCTTCTACATTAGCTGCAGTGAAATGTCTCCACAAATCAGATAGGAAAATGCCACCGGCACTATAAAGATTAGGAAGAAATGACTAAAAAAAACCGAATACAATTCCATGTACAGATAAATAGTTCTCATTAGTGTGCAAGATCTTGAAAATCAGCTGTACATGTGATGGAAGAATGCACTGTGCATGCAGAGGGTTGCAATTCCATTGAATTGGGGATAGTTTAACCAAAATATGCCACAAGACCTAGAATTGCCTTGTGTATCTCACAAAAAAAGGTTCACTGTTATGCGCTAACTTTTTTGATGAATTTAAGAAAAAGTCCACAAATCCCGGAATTTTACCGGAAAGTTTCCGACCCTTTGCAACCCTAATTAAGATGCTACATCTGTACGTACACACACATACAGTACATACACATGCACAACCATTTGAACGCTGTAATAAATCACTCTCTGTCTGTGTGTGGGTGTGTGGTTTCCCTTGCAGAAAAATCTCTGTCACTCTGTCTCTAGGTGTCAGGTATTTTCCGACCCTGTCACAGCAGCCAATAATCTGTAAACTCTTAACGGTGTCTGTCAACTTGTTTTTGTAGCTACTCTATTACACAGTAATAGCCTAATACATTTTACAAATATACAGTACTGTTCATAAAGAAAATTGTTGGGGCAAAATCTACTTTTTACATGATAAATGGGCAATGTGCTAAGTAAGCCTAGTTATTGATCACTCTTGAGCTCTAAAATGTAGCTGAAATATTCTCAAAAGAAAACAATAGGCTTCCAGAATTTACAGTTTAAAACTGAATCGAGCCCAACCCTGACACTAAAGAAGCGATCCACTGTTAAATTAAGTTATCAATAACTAAAGAAATGTTGAGGGAAGTGAGGAAGTGAAAAGGTTAAGACCTGTAGTAAATGAATGAGTCTGTCCAGGAGTGTGTGCAGGTGTAGGTACATGTAGGGAGGTAAGCTATTCAGGACTCCAGTTAGCCTACACTGATATTCATGTGCAACGGGACACAGCTACAGTATGGTGCTAAAGACTCTTGTCAACCACCACCCCTGTATAGTGTTACATAACAGCTTGTTCAGAACAGTCAGTTGTGATGACTTGTTCATTTGAATAGCCTACATATGGCATTGGCAGGCTACCTATCTTGTTCAGAAAGAAAAGTATTTAAAAAAGGTATCTAAGTAGTCACATGCACCAGTCAGCTCTCTCTGTAGTTGCAATTTACCAGGGGACGAGGTTACAAAGTAAGTTGTAAAAAAACGTAATTGTAACGTTGTTATACCCCAACATTTAAAAAGTCAACGTTTACTCACCACATGGGGACTAACAGAAGCTCATTACAACCATATGTCTCCTTCCTATCCTATCACAATTACTCAACATCCAGTCAAGCATGTCCTCTCTGAGAATCAGAATCTCAGACCCACAATATCAATACCTGTCACTCAAATGAGTGATACAATAGTACAAAGGTGGGAGGAGATACTAGAATAACTGCTAGGATCATCATGAAGGGAGGGGAGACCCTAGACTAACTGCTAGGATCATCATGAAAGGAGGGGAGACCCTAGACTAACTGCTAGGGACACCGTGAAGAGAGGAGACCCTAGACTAACTGCTAGGATCATCATGAAGGGAGGAGAGACCCTAGACTAACTGCTAGGGACACCATGAAGGGAGGAGAGACCCTAGACTAACTGCTAGGGACACCATGAAGGGAGGAGACCCTAGACTAACTGCTAGGGACACCATGAAGGGAGGAGACCCTAGACTAACTGCTAGGGACACCATGAAGGGAGGAGACCCTAGACTAACTGCTAGGGACATAATGAAGGGAGGAGATACTAGACTAAGTGCCAGGAACACCATGAAGGTAGGAGAACGAGAAAGAATTCCAGTTCAGTTACATTCCAGAAGCAGGCAAAGACATCCTCTAAGACCTATACGGTACAGTAATAAGCCCTACTGCAAGGCAAGAACCTCCATCTGACTAAAGAATAGAACTCCAGTGTGCAGCATGAGGATTGAGACAAAGACGAAAGGTATAGGCCCTTTTTCTATATAGCGCACAAAAGCCATTATGGTTGTGGAAACATGCCATTGGACTACTCTGTGTCTAATGGCTGTCTAGTCAAGTAAGTATCTACTAGCCTAATGGGAGCGAGACAGTAATATTCTTCCAAACCTCTTAACTGACGTATTCCCCTCACATTACCGTTCTTACCCGAGCCGTATCGTCCTGGCTCTGATATTTCCTTTTCACATTGTCCTTATCAATTGATGTGACCACAAACTAGGGAAATTAATTAACCACTATGTTGAACACCAATGGGGATTTGGGGAAGACATTTATATGTCTGTGGGATAGACATACCAAGAGTCTTGCTGGCTGGAAAGGTAAGTCCAACATCTGATTGTGGTCTTCGTCTTTATCAATAGATATAAGTTTGACCATAAACTAGGAAACGGAACCAATGTGGTTGTGGTGAACCCCAGACGTATTATGTAAGTCTATGGGACATACCTTGTTCTAGTTCTGTTTGTGCTCTCCTGCCAACTTCTATAGTAATTTGCAAGACAGCACAAACAGAACTAGGACCAGGTTAGACAGACATAGCAAGAGACCACAGATAGTGGGGACAAACATACTATATAAGTGAGTCTATGAATCAGACAGACATGGATTGGTAAGGCCTCAGCATAAAATGGGTGGCGCAGGAGACAAAACAACAGAAAGGGAAGTTCTCCTTTAAACAACAGCTTATTTCCCAGTGTTCCGTAAGGTAAGGAGTTCCTATGTAATGACCGCCATATCCACAGACAGTTATCACAGTGCATCAAACACATTCACACAGCCCATCCCTCTTTCTCTCACACACACACAAACACACCCACAAATATGCACGTACACACACAGACGTGTGTAACGTACACTCACGCACATACAGGCATGCGCGCAGACACACACAAACATGTCCCCTTAAAAAATATATATATAAAAAATTAATGTCAAAAGGAATTTCCTGACACCTGGCAAATGACCGCCCATGTAGGCAGAAAATGTTAAACCACCACGGTACTGTCCCAAAAAGCACCCTATTCCTTATATAGTGCACTACTTTTGACCAGAGCCCTGACAAAAACTAGTGTTTGGCACCCTATTCCCTGTAAAGTGCAAATGTTTTGACCAGGTCCCTGGTCAATAGTGTGCCTAGGCATCTGGTCAAAAGTAGTGCACTATATAGGGAATAGGTGCTATTTGAGACACAACTCCTGTGTTTTTGTGTGAAGGCACATGTTCGCAATCACATGTCAATACTGGTCTGAATCCCAGCCATTCAGCCTTGCAGTAATGCAGTTACATCAACTAGGCTTACGTGTAATGAGATGTGAACATTCAATACATGCTGTATTCTGCCTCCCTGTCCCTCCAGGCCCTTTACGGAGCATATCGGTATGTACACCTGCAGTCGTGCTAATAACAAGGCCTAATAGTTTTTTGAAATGCACAGCCAAAATCACCATGGCACATTCAGTTGATTATTGCGAAAAGTTTACAGTATGGGTTATTGCTTCCTTTCATTTTACCTGCAACTCCTCTAAAGAAACTGGAAGTCAAAGTTTGAACATTTTACAGGACAATTCAAACATGGGAAACTAAATCACACAATTTAGGCTACCACACTCTCAATCACATAGTTAGATATGGAGAATAGACTAAGGGTCCCTCTCTCACACTAAACTGCAAACTAACACTGTGGTACATTTCTCCCTCCCTCCCTCCCTGACTCTTTTCATCCCTCCCTCCCTGCCTCTTTTCATCCCTCCCTCCCTGCCTCTTTTCATCCCTCCCTCCCTGCCTCTTTTCATCCCTCCCTTTGTCAGTATACACACATTAATCCCCTGGGACTGAACAGCCTCTGTAGATTTAGTCAGGCAGACAAAGGAGGAGCCAGGGGAATGGGGGTGCATGCCAGTGTGTGTATGTGTGATGTGCAGTTCGCGAACGACTCTTTTTACTGACTCGAGAGTCATTTGTTTTTTGAGTGACTGGTTAATTTTAGTCATTCGTTTTACTTGCTAGTCCTACAGCAGGATTAATACACGCACCTCCGACTCAGTGGCTTCAGAGACGTGCTACGACCAACAACCGTCTATCATATGTTCACAGGAAAATAGATCACAATGCAGGCAGCATAGAGAAGAAAAATGTTAAGAACTGATAATTGATCGCATGGTCCAATATGTCAATTAATTGATTATTGAATGCTATGATGGACACAGCTTTATAGAACCAAAGCATACACAGACTCCGCTTAAAAAACTCAAACTCGAGAACAGATTGTTTGGCGGGGCTGCAGTTCGCAAACAATATTGTGCTTATCACCCCCACAGCAGTCAAGCAATGCATTCCGCCAAAAGTCGTTCACAATCTAGTCCGGTTGAGGCCACAACTAGACCTTGTTTCAAATGTATCAAGAAATAATCTTATTTGTATGCCTAGAAATAAACAAATGTACATTGATTAAAAGCACACTTTTACAAGTCTCAGTCACAAATGACAGCTCCAATAAGTCCCCTATGTTGAATGCCATGTGAACGAGAGGCTTATAAAATCATGACTCCTGAGTTTTAGTTCATAGTTCACTGGTACGGGGCCCTGCGTGCCCCCTATGGTAAACGAGAGGCTTATAGAATCATGACTTTTGAGTTTTCAGTTCAGCAGTAGGGGGTCCTGCGTGCTCTGGGCATTACTGATTAAAATGAGTCGAAAAAGCTGTTCTTTTGACTGAACTAGTCAAAAAAAATCTGAGTCAGCAAAAAGAGCCGAACTTCCCATTACTAGTGCGTGTGTGTGTTCGTGCATGTAATTGGGGGGGGGGGGCTTGTGTGTGTGTGTGACTGGGAGGGAGACAGATGTTGGGACATGAGTTTGATGAAAAGTGTGAATAAAAGGGGGGACAGCGAGAGAGAGAGAGAAAGGAGGAGAGAGAGAGAGAAACCACAGGCAGGAGGGGGGCTGGATGGTTTGAAGGGGTGGGAAAAATGTGTGTGTGAAAGAGAACAAGAGCGAGAGAAAGAGACGGGGGTGACACAGACAAAAAGGGGGTTGGAGGGGATTTTCCCTGATAAAATATGTACCAGTGTGTGTGAATGAAAGCAGTGACTATAGCTACATTTCTGCTTGAACAAAAACAACCACAGTTTGCACACGGAGGAGTGGGACAGAGAAAAATACAATTACAAAGACAAATGAGAGTCAGATAGGAATGAGAGAGGTTGGAATGGGCGTAGAGAAAAATGAGTGGAGAGATTGGATTCCATTAACATAGAAATATTACTACAGGCTGAGTGACTTGACTGTGTGACAGGGAGCATAAGGAGTAGAAGCCATGCAAGTTTTGCCCTGAGATGATTTGCTCTGTTCAGGGCACAGCAGTCATAGAAATAGAATCCCTGCACAAAATCAATGCCGGTCCATTCATTATGGCATCATTGACTTGAATTTAGATACTGTTCTAGTGGTTGTATTTCTTTGAGTTTGGTGCCCAGATGCCACCGCCACGCTGATCTATCACTCCTTGCTATTGGTGGGTTCAAACCCTTCTGGGGGCACGGCAGACACACAGGGATGGATGGGGACATGGGGAGTGAGGAGCGGGGGACACAGATGGAGGAACCCTCATAAGTTTGCCATTGGTTCAAACCCTTCTGGGTTGGAGGGGAGACATGCATGGATATGAATGGAGGGGGAAGACAGGGGACGAGGCACGGGAGAGGGCGGGGGGGGACACAGGTGAATATGGGGACGGGGGGGGAACAAGGACAGAGGAATTCTCATAAGCTCGTTTAGGGCTCATGACATTTTGTCAGCCGGTGATTGTCAAGCAAATAACTGCCGGTCTCACTGTAATTGACCGTTAATTAGCATAAACACATTTAGCATAGTGCATAGCCTACAAGCCACTGAAGCAGACCTTTGGAACATCTACATTTTTAAAAGTCTAATAAATCCATGTAATATAGCCTACACCATCACAATAAACCATTATTTATTCTAAAGTAACATGATAAAGAAAATGTCCATCTCAGAAGACCAGAATAGCACATTCTTAAGTTGTCCTTATGTTAGGCCCTGATCTGGCTATACCATATGGCTGTGGGCTACACTAGTTCATTTAGCAGACAAGATTTGCTTCGAATTCCATGGTATTATTTTATAGTATGAAGAATAAAATTGAACACAGCTGAATAAAATGGAAAATATATTTTCTCCAAATTATTTCAAAGGAAGTGCGCACATGCAGCTATTCTGTGTTGAGCGATTAACAAAGAAACAGGTCCTCTTATATGCTTACTTTAGAGTTATTTATGCCACTTTAGTAGTGATAGAAATGTTGGGTAATATGTTTTGATGTTTAATACATTCTAAGGCTGCATGAAGGGACTAATGATCTGAAAAAAGTCACAATCTGCACACACTTCATCAGTCTCTCATTCACAATTTGACAAACACTTGATGATAATTTTCCGGCGGCATCCTCCATGTGTGGCTGTAATGCCCCCTAAAAATCCATGCCTTATGTGGCCGTCGTGCCCTTGGGCTGAATATAATAGGCTAATTATAAATGTCCATCTCCTGGCTGCCGTGTTCCGAAGCACCTCTCACTCACATGGCTCTCTCAGATGTAGCCAATGCCCGTCACATGATCGGGTCCTTCTCACAGGCATTTCAGCTAAGCAATAGGCTACAAGTGACAGAAGACAGACACATCAGGGATGCAACTGCCCGAATCCCTGTAAAACTAATTCTGAGGCACATATTTAAGATGTTAGAACTGTGCAATAAATAAATATTCCAAACATACTCTGGGACAGTTGTGTGATGCGATAGATCCCAAATTAATACAAACACTCACATCAAAAAACGTTTTAAAAGCAATGAGGCTGATCGTTTATTTTGTATTTTTTTTAAATAAACTATTAAGCTATTTTTTCACATTATAAGCCCAGCAATGTGCACATTGTAGGCTATAAGAGAATGTTCCAAAACGCAATGAATTAGCGGGAAAAGTGACGGCAAATGTGATTATGCATGTAACGCTTTATTATAAAGCTGCATTTTTATGGTGAAAATTATCTTCCCCAAACTGGCATATATAAGAGCTGCTTATGCCAGTTAGGCTCTACACAAGTTATAAAGCGGATTAATGTGCTTCATTTTAAAAAGTTATTTGTCCACTTTAGTTGTGATACAAACCTTACCAAAACATATAGGCCTATGGGCTAGGATACATGAGGTGTACAACTATGATTTGAAGTATGAGCTTGCCTGCAAAAGCTGGGCATCATTCACAAGTGATAGTCTGATGGGTGACAATATTAGCCTATTCTTAATTTAATGTCGTCTTCACATATACTAAATTATATGTGTGTGAGATATTAGTTTCATGCATCTGTCTCGAGAGAAAGGGGCATAGAGAAAAAAAACATGTCATCTATGCACTTAAATAGCGAATGGAGGCCTATGCACTTAAATAAAAAATGGGGGACGCTTTTCCCATGGTTCATTTTCCTGCCAACCAGGTAGGCTATACTCCTGTTGTAAAGCGAAGCAATGTGCTTAATATTAGGACATTTGAGAAATATAGTATGGCTAGCCTATAGAAAGCTCACGCAATTGCATAGTCTATAGAAATGTTGCGCAACATGAGCACTCATGAAGTGTTTGATTAGATTTTCAATTACATTTGTCAGAGTAATTAGAGGGACAATAGAGTGCTGAGTACCAGGCAGTTAGCAAGTTTGGTAGGCTACTAAATCAGCAGCATCAGAGCTCGGAGAAACCTAATTACCGTGGCCACGTGGAATTTGACTGTGGTCATAACTCGTGACTGCCGGTATGGCGGTAATATGGCCACCGTAACTGCCCTAAGTTCGTTAAAGCATTGCTCATTATCTCTGGCTGATTAATCACGTGAGCAGAGAACAAAAACCGACCGCCAGGGAGGTGTGTGTTTTGGAAAGAAACGTTTTAATAAGAGTGTCATTGTACTCTGACAGCAGGCAAAATAAGGCCATAAAAATTATCTCAGCCTGACGAAGACCTTGGGGTGGAAACGTTGCACAATAAAACTGCAGGAGCATTTCTACAGTGTCACGGTATCTTTCATACATCTGAATTTACATTTCAATCTTTATTTTAATTTAACTAGGCAAGTCAGTTAATAAGAACATTAAGAACAAATTCTTATTTACAATGGCGGCCTACCCCGGCCAAACCCGGACGACGCTGGGCCAATTGTGCATCGCCCTATGGGAAAAACCAATCACGGCCGGTTGTGATACAGCCTGGAATCGAACCAGGGTCTGTAGTGACGCCTCTAGCACTGAGATGCAGTGCCTTAGACCGCTGCGCCACTCAGGAGCTAATCTAAGGAGAACCAATAAGAATATAGTACTTTGATGAGATGAAAGCATGTGTTCTATTGGTCAAAGTAACAAGTACCAGGAATTTGGAATTCATTCAGAGGCTACTGGTCAAATGGATCAAAGAGGATCAAATGGACATAAAACACCTTATTTGACTTTGAAAATATAAAATCATAAAAGTTAAACTTCCTTCCTCTCATAATAAATCGACATCACAGTATCCGACTCTTTGACATGTTGCTCCTGTCCTGCATCTACAGATAGACTGGGAGTTGGAAATGTGTTGAAAAACTAAAAACTGAACTTTGATTCTTGAATCGAACACAATGATTGTACTCTACCCATTAGGGAAACCAAGGGCTGAAAAACACAGCAACTATTTTTGTCAAATCCAGGTCAAGCATGTGAGACAGAGGGTAGTGAAGGTATCAAGCGCACAGTGGGCCGTTCACTACCAGATACCTCAGAGAGCGAGAGCGAGAGAAAGAGCAGAATAATAGATGGTTAGATAATTATCTGACTCTTTCACACCCTCTCCTGTCCTCTCTCCCCTCTTCTCCTTCCCCACTGAACAGTCTATCTAATCCAGGTGAGAGAGCCATAATCAGCAGATGGCTGGCTACATGATGAGTCAGGATTACAACATGTTACTAAAGTGGCTTAGGCCGACTACTGGAGTGGAGCTCTCATCACAATGGATGGATCAACCAGTTTTATTGTATTACCACGCATCAAACTCTTATCTACTCAAGCTCCAATCACAATGGATGAATGAGCCCTTTTATTGCTATTACTAGGCCCACTACACATGACTAGTGACTTGCTATTCCTGGAGCTTCTTCCTATCCATGGATGAAATCAGCCCTTTGTCTTATTACACATCATTACAACTGACCGAGGATAAGCTGAACACGTTTGAACTGAATTGTTTCAGACAAACAAAGAGTACTAAAGTGGCTTAAAGGACACAGCTATTGGAGCGCTCTCCCATGCGTGGATGGATGAGCCTGATAGCGTACTGCAGATAGAAAAATAATGATTAGAATGGCAGAAGCATCTCAAGTCATAGGGTACTTATTCTATTTCTATGCTACAGAGAGCATCACCTCTGAAGCAAACGGTTTCATAGCATTTCATTTTGGTATTGCGATTTATTAAGAATATGGATGCTATACTCATTATGGCTTTCAGTGGTTGTATTCAAGGGTTCAACATGAAGTCGTCAACATTTCTATTAAGAAGGAATGGTCTGATAATGAATTGAGCACATCGCTATTATAGACCATGGTAGCATCCAAAATGGCACCCCATTCCAAGTGGACTACATATAGGGAATAGGGTACCATTTCAGACACAACCCATGTGCCATTACTCCCTGTGGGCTAATCCAATCCAACTCATAACCAGTGCTTTGACTCTCCCTTTAACAAAAAAATGAAATGTGAATTATATTTTCATTAAATGCATTATATGAAGGTCCACTATCCCAAATGATTACTTTTCATTTCCATCAAACCTCAAAAAGTTGTTTGCTCATCAAATAGTCTACCTGAAGCGAATAACCAAAAATAGGTGTCAGGAAAGAATATTGCTATTTGTTTAAATAGCAAAAAAAGGATAATAATTTTACCGAGCCAATTTTGACTTACAAACGCACTTGTCATTTACAGCCAATAATTTCTATAGACAGTCATTTCTATAGACCGTCTGTCGTATAGGGGCTGGTGTGGCAGTCGTCAGACAATAAACACACTGAATGATTATTGATTGATCATAACCTAGAAAGCAAATGGCAACGTTATAGCGTTTGCAGCCTACAGCCGGACATTGTTTACCATTAACACATCAAGGGCAAGTCCATCCTCAAAAGGCTTATTTTCTTGCTTTCCACTGGCTGCTGCAACAATGTACGAAGCAGTAGCAGGGGGACAAGGATGTAGTCCAAAATAGGCTCCAGCGAGCATATCATTTATAATTATAGCAAAGTTTGAAATCCCCCCACCCCCAAACAAAAAACATAAATGGATACGTTATAATGACAATATACATTCGTTGTTTAAGCAGGGGATGCTAAGCTAACGTATAAATCAATTGGCAAATAATACATTTGATGGCATTATACTAGGCTATCCCCGCCCGCGTTACTAAAATCTGGCAGAACGTAAACAACGTACCGGTAGCCTTTGAAATAATTTATGAACATTGTAGTCTACCATGTGCTGCATGTAAAATATGACAATTTGACCCGATATCACCGGCTGGGAGCATTTAAAACCCCAATCAGATATCTCGGTAGTTTGCGTACAAATGACACATTGTAACAGCTAAACTACCCCGGTGAATAGAAACATACATTATATTCCAAGTGGTCAAAGCAGGATTGGAAATGTGTTACATTGCAATAGAAATAAATGTCGAAAGAAAACTGCACTTACCTAAATGTATCATCTCGTTGACGTCCATTCGGATGTATTATAGGCAAGCTGGTACCAGACAGCTAGCAAGCTAGCTAAAGCCCTATAATGTATATTCCTGTCATGTAGCTCTATAGCTAACCAAAATATTTCAAACGTTGCTCAAGCGACCTTTAAATTACACTTCATTGCCATTTAATTGTTTAAAAACAATATTCCCTCAAAATAGGCAAGATACGACACGTTTTCAAATTATATCCTTTTAAAAATTGTAGCTTCCCCTTGGTGCTGCCTGTTGGTAAATCCAAACTTGAAAATCCACACTCGAGTCGTCGAGTCTCAGTCTATACGGGAGCAGGCGGTATGTCTACGTGCTGCCATAAAGATGCTTGCCTTTCGTTGGTTTGATTACATATTTCCCCGTCAGCCTTCGTTGTGGCGAGATATTCATGTACACCTACCTATACGTGCATATACCTTCAGACGTTCATTTGTGTACCTAATAGACAAGATACGAGTCACGCGGCCATCTGTGTACAAGGTGTAACCGCATACGCTTGCTGGGCTTCTCCTTTCCTCACTACAATCCGCGGAGGCACTTGCCACAGGCTCGTCCGATGTGCGCACGCCACCGCTACCCAACAGGGCCACAAGAGGGCGGCACACGCAAGCTCGACGGTGGCACAAGTCCGCGAGTTGTTGTGATTCTGGATGGACAGATAGCCACCAACAAATGCAAGAAATGGCCATGTGTTGAATCGTAAGTGATTGGTTTTTAGCTAGTTTTTCATTTAGTTGTTGATAGCATGTCTTGTTTTGACTGATTTCATGTCAATGCTAATATGGCAACAAAAACATCGCCAGCTATTCAACCAACTTTAACGATTTATTTGAGAGACAAGTGCAAGTTAATTTCAAACATTGGAGACGAAATATAGTTTACATATCTAAGACATAGTTGCGCACGCGTTGGTTTTGTTGCTAAACAACCAACCCATCTATAAAGAGGCTCAAGTGCAAAATTAACAAGTAATTTGGCGCCCCCTGGTGTACTAATGAAATGACCGCTGTCGCTGCACAGTGCAAGACTGAAGCATGATGCGGCATTATACATGAACAATTTCCCACAGGTCTAGGGCTGCTGCATGTACCAAGCGTCTGAGTCCTGATCGATTTATTTTTTAAGCATAATTCACAAGATTACATGGACATGTGTGTCTAAAGAGTGAGTGCTGCTCTAGGACCAGTTTTGCCCAACATAGACAAGGGGAACCTGATCCTAGATCAGCACTCCTACTCGGCAACACTTGATACATACGATCTGATCTTCTTTAAGTTCAGCTGACATGAGCTTATTCAATCTTTCATATTGTCTTACATCAACCCATAAGGCATGACAGTAATTGCCAAATACATACTTTACATGCACTCATACTTCACAAAAGGATTGCCTATAAAATACACTCTTGGTAGTATTTTAATTTACTGACCCACAGCTAACCTGGTCCCAGATCTGTATGTGCTCTTGCCAACTCCATTGCCAAGCCATGACAATCATTGACAAGGATTTGGCATGATAGCACAGACTGGCACTCAGGCTAAACCACACAGCACACAGAGAATATTGAGATCTTTTAATAACTTACAAAATAGTTTGTCACAAAAATGAATATTAAGAATTCTACAGTACACTTGGTTTCATAGCACTTTGTCTATTTCTGGACCAAAACCTAAAACATTATGCTTCGCTTGTTTTCAGTGTATTCTAAATGCAACAAATCATGTATATTTTACTATCAAATTCAAAGAGGAGGAAACTGAGATAAATATCAAACTTTTTCCAGGGAAAGAGATTGTCTTTGAAAATGCAAATAAAGTTACACAAATAACAAAATAAAGACAAGGCCTGAGACACGTGGAAAGTGTTGTTACCTAACAGTACAATATATTTATCTTAGGCACTAATGTCGTCACTCTAGTGTACAATTCATGAATATAGCCTACGAGGTGTAAAAACAAGTTTCTTTAGGATTCTAAACTAGTTCTATTCCACGTCAAATACACAAGATTAATCCAAGACACTGTATACATTTGCTAAACAAACAATGATTGCTGCACAGCAAGTTATCTATAAAAGGTGGGAATTTTCAGCACTTTAGCCTGGTCCCAGATGTGTTTGTGCCCCTTTGCAACTCAATTGCACTTGCCCATTGTCAAGCCAAATGTTTGACATGACAATGAATGACAAGGAGTTGGCACTATAGCAGACAGCCACAACTGAATTGAAATCGTTAATTTTCTATATTAAACCTAGGGTACAAAATATGAATGCATTTTAATCTTAATTTAGCACAAAACAGATCTTAGAACAGCCAGCAATAACATATTGCTCATAAACTACTTACTATCTATTATACCTAAATTGTATTCTGGTCAATGTCCATTCAGATAGGCAGTGTTCTCTGGCCTCTTCTTTTTTTTTAAACAGACATTACTTGTTTCAGTTATTAATTTCCATCAAGCATTTACATGGTTTTTTTTTGTTGACCTTTTTCCACTTCTATGCATTTGGTCATCAAACATTTGGTCTCTGAAATATCCCTTTCCTCTATCTGTGGTCACCTGTTATTTCAGCAGTTATTAGGCCTCAAATGATTAAATAAATGCCAAGTTCAGATGTCAAGTGCAAACAGTTGCTTCAACCATCAGTCAAGCTAGCCTAATGAGCTCCAGCATTGTCACAGTGAGATTCCCATCAATCAAGGGATGTCCTTTGCAGCATGTGTTACTTGACCAAAAACAGAAAAAGTATTGTAGGAGCCTGTAGTTCCATGATTTTGTAACAGAGCATTTTTTGTCCAACTTAACTGTTGTCTTACATTACCAATACTCCTGAGTCTCATCAGGGACAGACTGGCCATAAGGCAGTTCTGACAAATGCCAGATGGGCTGGTCCATCTTAAGACCAGTCGGCCTGTTTTAAATGGTTGTTTTTGCACAAAATGATCATTGTTTGGCTAATAACAGGGGCCTCAATGAAATAAAAAAAATTATAATTCTGGTCCCAGTCCATCCCAAGTCTCACTAATCAGAATGAACGCGACGAAGCCTGGAAATCGAGGAAGTCAAACGATCATCGTCCATGCTTCTGCTGCAACAGTTTCTCAAATAGATATGTGCTGCTAACCTTAGAAACAGAGAAACATTGGGTCTCAAAAAGTGCTAGTCCTTAGAAACTGTCTGCATTCCAACACTCCACCCGTCTCCCAAAATGTGCACTTGTCTTGCACACTCCCCGTTATTAAAAGCATTGGATCGGTGTCGGGCCTAAG
Organism: Oncorhynchus clarkii lewisi; assembly: GCF_045791955.1. NCBI lineage: Eukaryota > Metazoa > Chordata > Actinopteri > Salmoniformes > Salmonidae > Oncorhynchus > Oncorhynchus clarkii. Next base: position 38,221,453 of record NC_092162.1, on the reverse strand, counting down.
CATTGGCTGGAGGGGTCCCACCATCGTTAAATCCATGATGATGAGTGTGCACTCATTAGGAGAGAGTGGAGGAAGGGATACATGTACCTGCAGAGAGTGTTTAATTCTCTAAGGGGGCACGGAGGGGGATACAGCCGTCCATTTCGAGAGACTCCGGCCAGCCTTCATACTTGTTACTGCTCTTACTGTTCTTCATACGCTAGGGGGAGGGAGATAGAGAGTGCATGAACATTAGGCTTTACAGCAGGGGTTCTCAAAGTGGGTCCGTGCAAAACTATATAATTGAAAAAAAAAATAATAATATGTAAACATAAATGCACTGTAATGTAGGCTTTAAAACTGCCAAGTTCCCTCTGCCCAGTGGCAAACTGTGTAGAATTGCAGGATATTAGCATTAAAGCTGTAACAAAAAAAATCTCTGCCCGATGACAAAATGAGAAGAATGGCAGGAAATTAGCTTGAACTGCAAAATCTCTCCGATGCCTGGTAAATTCTCTTTCCCCGGGCCCAAGACATGGTTCGTTCAGCCATGTACTGCAGCAGACGTCATAGTAAAACTCCTTGTAATCGTTTTTTAAAATCACAAACCAGTTGTGTTCCGATGATGAATTCTGATGAATTTGCAAACACAAAAGGGGTCCCCGAACCCCAAAAAAGATTGAGAACCCCTGCTTTACAGAACAAACACACTGACAGAGCCATATATACATTACCTATGGACAGAGCTACAAGGAAGAGAACAGTGAGTGTACAGGTGCCTCATGTGTCAGAGGTCATGTCTCCTCATCTCACGCATACACATGTTCAAGCACACCCAATTCTAAGTATGCATGATCCCCGTTTGAGTTGAGTAAATGTGGCTTAAGGTAAAGATAGTCTACCTGTTCGAAAGGACTCTTGTTCTCGATTCCCTTGGCTCCTACAAACACCCAGCTGTCTCTGAAGGTGAGCTCCTTCACTACTGTGCTACCCAGCTCCTCAAACAGACGACGTGCCTCGTCATTCAACCTGACAGAGACACATTAGGTTACAGTCAAGTAGGCTATAATGTCCATAATATCCATAATATCCATTAAGAGACAGTTTCCTGGACAAATATTAAGCCTGGTCTTGGAAACGTTCAGTGGATTCTCCATTAAGTATGCTTTTTAGTCCGAGTAGTGTTAATCTTTGTCCCTTAGAGTTGTTTTTCATGACATGCAGAACTGCATTAAAAGTTGCCAGGATGCAAATGTACATTTTTAGATGTAGCTGTACTGTAATGGTGTACTTCATTGTTAATCTGGTTTTGCTAAGCAAAACTAAACAACTCGCCCCTCCAGAATTCTGTGCGTGTGCCACAGGGTGTAATAACCCGTGTTAAAAGCTTTGCATGTGACTGGAACTCACTTAGCAGTGCCAGGGGGGCAGAAACTACACTATAACAACTATCTGGGGGTGTGGGGGGGTCGAGTGTGGAAAGAGAATATTCTGGACTCTTACTTTGTGGCAGGATCATCAAAGGAAGCTACAAACACAAGTGTTCCCTCATGTAGGGGCCGTAGATACTTCAACAGGTCAGTTACATCTGAGAATGTAGGACAGAGACGATGTCTTAAAAGGGGAACGGTTAAACACCTGGATTTATCAGAACAACATGGGTTGGTTTCCTGCACACAGATTGAGTCTAGTTCTGGATTTAACAGCATGTTCAATGGAGATTCTCTACTGATAGTGCTTCTTAGTCCAGGACTAGACTTAATCGCTGTCCGGGAAACTGGCCCCAGTTGTACCCCTTATTTCACAGAACAGCACATTAATATTAGCTAGTTTAATCCTCTCACCTCCTGCCCACATATCAAAAGATTTAGTGTCTAAGAGCTCTCCCGATACCCCTGAAGAGCAGAAACATGAAGTAGTGGTGTAAGAAATGAGTACACACATAATTCAACAGTTAATCAAGCATCACTATTCGGAACTCAATTGGAAAATTTTACTTTATCAAGATTTGTATTAGTATGAGTGAGATTCTAATTTCTTACCATTTACTAAAGCAATGTTTAGCCCTCTGCCAACATTGTTCTTGACACTGCTCACAAGGCTGAGGGGGAGAAATAGAAGAGGTTGGGAGGCGAGAAGGGTACAAGAGCACACATATTTTGTCAACATACTGTTCAGGGGTCGGTTTTCCCAAAAGCTTTGTAGCACTAAGACCATCCTAAACCCACTGTAGGCAATAGACAAAAGATGAGAGATGAGCTTAGAGCTACTGAGCTTTCAGGAAACTCGCCACGAACAGAATGAAAGGCAGAAAGAAGGGTTGATGGTACAGACAAAACCACCAGATTGATGGACTAGCCTGGTCCCAGATCTGTTTGTGTTTTCTTGCCAACTCATATGGTCATTGATCATAGGAGTTGGCAAGACTGCACAAAGATCTGGGACAAGGCTAGAAAGACAGCAAGTCAGACAAAGAAATAAAATGTAATTTATTATTATTAAATACTTGCATTCAGCTCTTCAGGCAAACTTTAAGGCCTGGTTTAAATGAGATTATGGCAAAGAGAGAGAGATGGGAGAAATAACAAGAACAAAGAAGGGGTAGAGAGAGAGAGATGGATGGATGGAGAGAGATGGATGGAGAGAGTTGACGAGAGAGAGTGTGATTGATAGACAAAAATTCTCACATCTTATCCTCCAGGCAGATTTTGGGCCCAATGACGTTGGCGGCTCCAGAGACAAGACGGAAGGCCAGATGTTTCTGAGGACATGGAGCCGACAGACCACACTTGTACCTGCGTGGTTTGGTCTCTGGAAGAGGGCAAGAGAGGAGACCTGAATTAGCACAATAGAATGAAAGTGTACCCAGGCGGGGAATGTGGTTCTCTACTAAGGGACATAAATTAGCACTGTCCCACTAACATTGAAAGGTTCCAAAATACAACGCTTCAAACTAAGTGATTGCCACTGTAAATAATGGTCTTAACCTTGCCACATACCAGCTGTTGGCTCCTCGTTTGTCCCTGTAGAAAAGATAAACAGGGAATGACACAATCAATCAACCGAATCATAGCTTGAATCAGCAATGTTGTCAATTCTTATAACTGTTGTCGTGGAAATATTGAGTCAAATATTTCTCAGATATCGGAGCTTGTAAATTCAAAGACTTTATTACAAAAAGTAACAAAGCTGAGCAATTCCATGGAAGAACGGACTTTTCTTATTACAGACCTCAGGCATTTATAAATATCCATCTTCAAATAACACACATGGTCACTTCCCTCTATGTAGATGATTAACACCCCTTGGCCTCTCACCACCATTATCTTCCGGTCCCAATTCTTGCTTGTTAACGCTCACATCTGCTCAGTTTAGATTATATTGGTGGCTGCGGCATAGTGTTAGTACAAAAAATATATATACATTTATTGCATATATACTTTCCTAATAAATGCTTTTCTAATAATACTTGGTTGGTACAAACATATGTTCTTATTACATGGCTTTTGGTGCCTATATTAATTAACTAAGGTACACATGTTCTGCTTACGTTCTGTTATGATGTGTCCAACTGGATAAACTCTTTGTTTATCCAGCTCTGTCCATTCACCTGAGCTCAGCCTTTATTCTGCCAACACATGTCTATTAATTAACCCTATGTTTACTTCTGGGAGAACAGTCTAGGCACTGGAAAAATCAACCATAGTCATGAGTTTTCACCTACACTGTTTGATCAAAGTTCAGTTTAGTTCAATATTATTTCAGCACACAGAACCAAATCAAACATGCACACTGGTCAGCTATGTTTCATCAAGACTGGGCTCAATCCAAAACATGTAGATTATAAAACATACATACAGAGATTGTCTCTTACCACTGAAGAAGTGTTTGACCAATGAGCTGCTGTCCCCTCCAAGTATGGAGCTGGCTAACACCCATGTGAGGCCCAGCAATAGCAGCACAGCCACAGCTCGCATTGGCCCTGGCACACAAACACAAATCATTACATTAGAATGATCAACAACAGTACATTACATTCATTAGATAGATGGGCGCACACACACACTTTCTCACATGACACAGACAGTTTTGGTAAGCATATCAATTCTTACCTGCCAATCTCATTATTTATTTATTTCAGAAGCAAGGGCAGACAGGCAAGTAGTCCTAGGGATAGAAAAAACAAACAATGAAACAGAAACTAATAGTAACGTCAGTAAGCACTTTTCACTGGAGAACAATGATGTTTGAAATCTTAAAATGATACATTTATCAAATTACAGTAATCTCTACCAACGAGATGGATTCGATAAGACATGGGGGAGGAGTGAAGAGAAGGTGCCCACTGCAAGGAGGGCAAAGTGGCAACACCCAACCACCGTACAATATATATAAACTTTCATTGAAATTAGTATATCGATTTCCTACCTATTGTCTAAAAGAGGATGAATAATCGATTGTCCCAGCTGGTAAATCGCCAGTTCGTCACCTGGGACTTTATTTCTTCCAAGGAAACCTCAAGACTTTCCCCTCGTGAAAATACACATTTGCTGGGAAGCCACACTTTGAAGCAAAAAAGTAAGCTAATGAAATATGATTTGGACGTCTTAGTTGACCATCTCTAAGGTTTGATTCGTTCCAGTTTTGACAAGTACGCAGGATTTATGTTTATTTCATCAAGCTTGCGATTTTCCGGATTCGTTTTGAGCCTTATATTTTGTCGGTGACGTCGGTCACGGGTATGCGCAACATGGGCTCGCTTATCATCCGCGCGTTAATTTTTCTACGCTACATAAAAACATGTTGACGATATGATGGGATATCATCACCCATATGCATTACATAAACTAATATGAAACGATAATGGATTAGAAAAACTCAATAAAAAAAATATGACTTGAAATACACTTACCCCCTAGTCTAAAAACGGACTTAAGAAGAGCACCAGCTCTAACGTAAATTCTGGCAACATTGGTCGAATTCGATTTGCATGGCCCGGTACCCCGGGTAGGCGGAGTTTTCTTAGTTAGACAATTCAATCACAGAGTTTCCAAACACAGAGATGCAATATCGCGAGACTTTCGGGAACGCTTGCTCGACCGAACAAGATGAACAGGCCGGGGTTTGGGTTTTCAGAAGTCAGTGAGAGAAGAAAAAAATTATTCCTTAGTTGTTAATTTTCTAGATTCGAGGCAACGTCTTAAGTAGTTGAACATGGTATTACTCCAACCTCCTGAAAGTGACAGACTGACACGTTTTCATTTTTTGTCAAAAACAACTTTACATTGAATTGAAGGACTGCTCATGCGCAGTTCGGTGCGATTCGACCGTTAGACCCGATGACGTATTTCTCCGTAATGATGCGGTTTCCCCAACCGCCCTTTCACCCACGCGTTTCCATGGCAATTCCATTGTTTTGGTCAGGTTCATTGACTTTTTTTACCGCATCTATGAGCTTAGCTAGCCAACGTCGCCATGACATCGCCTACAAGCGTTATCGGAGATTTCTATTGGAGAAGCAGTTCCTGCCTATCTTCATACTGAATTGTCTTTAATTCCATTGGTCCTCAAGAGAAAACTCTACCTACCCGGTGCATCGGGCCATGCAAAACGAACTCCCCCAATATTATCTCTGCTGTGTGGGCACGAGCAAATGTGCGTGCACGCTGTCAGTCAGATTTCATCAAGATGGCCGCCTCCAGTGCAGTGCTCTCAATGTCCAAAATCATCAAACCCATTTGGGGTGGACGGTTGGCAACGACGGCAAAAGTAAGACCGTTTTTTATGATAAATAGTTATGATGATAAAGGAACTACATAAAACTAGGCTTGAAAGAAAGTGTTTCTTGACTAAAACACAAGGTCATATCTGGTTAGCGTGCTAGCTTCCTGGGGTGCAGTCAATACTCCAAACAGTTACAAAACGTTCTTTTTTCAACAGAATGTAGCGTTTCTATTGGACAGATTCAGGTAGGTCCCGTCCTCTTTGCCGTACCTGGACAATAAAACGAAGGTTGTAACCAAGGTTATGTGAGCTATATGGATCACTCCAATATATTGTTATCACTCTGGTGGAGAGATACATCTGAGGTGAGGATTTACAGATTTACTCCCGTGTACACCTGTGTCACGGCTGGGGTCCGCCCCTATATATAGACCCCATGGCCGCAACACGTTCTTTACATAATTTTTGAGGCACCTCTAGCACTGTAGAGGCTTGGATTGATCAATATAGCGCACATAACTGTGGTTACATACATACAGACCGAGACGCAGGTGCTGTCAATGTGGAAGGGGGGTCCCGGCACAGTCCCTGGAAGGGGAGGCGACGCCCAGGACGGCTGAACCAACCGCAGAGGGAGGTGCCACATTTACCCAATAGTAACCTAGCAAAAGTGCGAGAGGAAGCCCAGCTGGCAGCAGCACAGATATCAGCGATGGGCACTCCTCTCAGTGGAGCTCAGGACACAGCCACACCTTGTGTTGAATGTGCCACCACAGATCCCAGCACTGGCTTGCCAGCCAGGAGCTATGCTGTCGTAATCGTGTCCACTATCCAGTGAGAGAGCCTCTGCTTTGATATTCCAGCCCCCAGGACCCTCTCACCATAGCAAAGAGCTGGTCTGTTGTTCTCACTGACCGTGTCCGCTCCACATAGGCAGCCAGTGGACTCACAGGGCACAGCATGCTGGAGGGAGGCCCAGACTCCCCCGCCACTGCCTGGGGGTCGTAAGCAGACAGGGTAAAAGGGATGTTCACATGCCTGTCTGACAGAACCAGCTTTGCCAAAGCTGCCAAGACCAGATCCAGATCCCAGCTCGCTATTGAGACGGTCCTAGTTGGACGCAGGCGACTAACCCCCTTCATAAACCTGGAGACCAAGGGATGGCACCCCACTGGCCTCTCCATCCACCCCACATGGCAGGCAGATATTGCAGCCAAATACCCTCTCAGTGTAGAGGCTGCCAAGCCCTCATCCAAGCGAGACTGCAGGTATTGGAGGACATACTGCACCCCGCATGACTCGGGCACAACCTCAATACCAGTGCACCAGAGCAGAACAACCGCCAGCGCAACTGGTATGCTACGGTTGTAGCCGGTGCCCTTGCGCTCTGCATGGTGTTCATTACACCCTCCTGTAGTCTTAACATGGACCATTGTTGCCCTTCAGTGGCCAAGCCCACAGACTGAGGCAGTGTGGCCTCTGATGCCTCAGAGTTCCCCCGGCTTGAGACAGCAGGTCCGGTCTCATGGGAAGTTGCCAAGGTGTCCCAACAACAGGGACAGGAGAAGGCTGAACCAGGGTCGCCTGGGCCAGTATGTGGCCACCAGAAGCAGACAATGCTCTGCCATCCTGGTCCTGTCCAGCACAGCCTGGATCAGGGGAAATGGGGGGAATGAGAAAAGCTCCATCCCTGGCCAATCGTAAGCCAGAGCATCCGAGCCCAGAGGCCCTGGTGGCGCCGACATGGAGTACCACAGGGGGCAGTGTGCGTTGTCCAGGGAGGCAAACAGGTCCACTGCACCATCCCGAACTTGTCCCACAGGTGCTGCACCACCTGGGGATGTAGGCTCCAGTCCCAAGGTGGCGGGCCCTCCCTCGAGAGCATATTTTGCTGCCACATTCAGGATGCCAGGTACGTGCGCGTAGAGATGCTAGATGTCCCTGAGCCCAGAGGAGGTGCTCCCGTGCCATAAGATGGAGGCGGTGGGACCTCAGTCCACCCTGATGGTTGATGTAAGCCACCACTGTGGTGTTGTTCGTTTTCACAAGGACATTTCTTCCTTTCAGGTGTGGAAGGAAAGACTGCAGGGCCAACAGTACAGCTTGGAGCTCCAGTGTGTTAATGTGCCTGCCACTCCAAGGGGGTAGCCAACAGCCGTTGGCCGACCTGCCCTTGGTTCAACCCCCCCTAGCTGATCTGGGAGGTGTCTGTGCTGACCAGCTCCCGGCAGCACATCCTCAGCATCTCCACCCCACCCGAGAGAAAGGAGTGACAGCGCCACCTCAACAATGCCCTGAGGCACTGTGCGGTCACCCGCAGCTGACGGTGGTGCTTCAGGTGCAGCCGGTGGGAGTTGAACCACCGTTGAAGAGGCCGGAGCAGGCCCAGGGGAATCAACAATGAGGCCGCCATCAGCAAGCCCAACGGGCATTGGCAGGTTAGGGCGGATACCACCTGCACCTGCCGAAAGTGGTCCAGGCAAGATAAGATCGCCTGAACCCTTCTGGTGGGCAGGCGTGCTCTCATGAGGACTGAGTCCAGTTCCATGCCAACGAAGGCCACCCTCTGGGTGGGCGTCAGATGACTCTTCTTGTCGTTTACAGTAATGCCCAGCCCGCCGATGTGGGTCAGGAGCATGTCTCTGTCTGACAGGACCTGGGTCCTGGTCGGGGCACAAATCTGCCAATCCAGGTAATTGAGGATCAACAACCCAGGGACGTGAGAGGTGCCAGGACAGCATCCATGCACTTTGTGAAAGTGCGAGGTGTCAAGAAGAGGCCGAAGGGAAGAACCATGAATTCGTAAGCCCTCCCATCAAAAGTGAATTGGAGGTACTTTTAATGAGCTGGGTGAACAGGAACATGGAAGTATGCATCCCTCGGGTCCAGCGTCACAAACCACTGGTCCCTGGACACAGCCTGCAACATGCAGGCTAGGGACAGCATGTGGAACCTCAGTACCTTCAAGTACCCATTGAGGTTGCGGAGGTCCAGAATCAGTCTAAACCATCCTCTTTTTGGGACCACAAAATAAGTAGAGTAGAACCCACCTAGCCATCCTGCGGATGGAACCCTTGTCCAGGAGTACCGTAATTGGATTCGGTACCGCTTGAGCATTGTGGACAACGCCCATGGGGACTCCACACACTCCTCCCACTTTGCCCTTTGAGACCGGGAGAAGTGGCCGGGAAAGGGTGTGTCAGTGGTCTGGCCAGGGCCCACCTCTCCTCTGGCGCCCAGAGCTCCTGGGTCCCCCAGGCACGTCCCTATGGCGGTGAGGTTGTAGCTCCACCGCAGGCTGTGCCCCTCCCTGCTGTCGTCCCTCAGCACGAGGCGATGGGGCAGGAGAGGGACCCCGCCGTTGTTCGGGTGCAGGTGGGGGGCGACGATCCGTCTGCCTTGGACCCGGGAACTGAGGAGGCGGCATGAACCGTCTCAGGGTCTCCCAAGCCCTACGAACCTTATCGGTCTGCTCCAGAATGTCATTAACCCCTGGGCCAAACGTCAGCCCTGGGGTGATGGGAAGAGTGACAAATGTGTTCTGGAGAGCAGCTGGCAGACGGGATTAGGCCAGCCAGAGACTGTGCCGGGAGGTAACCACCTGCGCCGTGGCCCATCCGTTGGAGCGGGCCACATCCCTCTGGAGCAGGGAAAGCAGGCGAAACAACCCCATCGCAGCATGGTCGCGTTGGAGGCCAAGAGAGCACAGGGACCCATATGTGGCTTTCAAGTCCCAGCTTCAGTGGCGGGTTCCACCCAATAATCTCCCAATCTGGGAGGACCATGGCAGCTATCACGGTGTCCAGGTTCGGGTACTCCCAGAGGCCGAGTGACTCTGCACCTGCAACACAACTCCGTGGTCCAGTCTCTGCTGTGAGTCGGAAGCGCCCCCAGGCAGAGGCGTCACCTCTCAAGCGCCAGGCGCAGGCGTTCTGAGAACACCACACAAAACAGGCATCCAGTAGGGCGCTCCACCACCCTCTCCTCGTGGCTCAAACCCAGGCATTGCATACACAAGGTATACGGATCTCAAGGGGGGAGGCCACCATCACACCTGTCCCAAAGAGAAACCATAAGCTCAGCCAAGCCAGCAAGGCCACGGAGCAAGGGTCTGATGTGATCCGCTTGGAGGAATAGGAACCCGGTGAGGGATACCTCTGCAAAACACAGGGGAAGACCTCTGTGGGAAAAACCGGCAGACCAACAACAAAAAAACAGCAACCAGGTAATGGGTTTGATTTGTGTTTTTTTGTTTTTTTTGCCAACTGCAATATTACCTAGCCGGTTTAATATCCAAGCAGGAAACAAAAAACAGAACCATATGATGGAGTAACTCCGTTTTAAGGAACTCCAAAGTTAATGTCTCAACTTAGTGGAAGCCCACCACGATACTCTTACATTCTACAAGGCAAAGAACAAGAAAAAAAACCCTGCAGGGTAATTAAAGCGATTCACAACACACAGAACAAGCCAGTCCGCAAGTTGTGCAAAGTAAATACATTCTGTGGCAGCAAGAGCCACCAATATATTAATGGATGGACACGGAGTCGTAGTGTAACACTTCCAAAACATAAGCACGACAAACCACGGGCGGAAGATACAGATCAACAGCCCGCAGCGAGTAGTGCTCTCCAGATGATGGGCTGGCCATATGGCCAGCTGCTCCAGGTTGCAAACAGCCAGTGAGTATAATTCCACGCAAGATCTTACACTTACCAGTGACTTACCAAGGGAACTTTGTACCTCAAACCATACGGACGTCAGCCGAGAAAATAAAAGAGAACTCCTGTCGCGGCCATGGGGTCTATATATAGGGGCAGACCCCAGTAATGACACAGGTGTACACGGGAGTAAATCTGTAAATCCTCACCTCGGATGAATCCCTCCACCGATATAGTGAAACATAAACGCTAGTTTTCGTTGCAAAACGTTTGGAGTAATGATTACACCCCTGGTTAGCATCAGTAATGATTACGCCCCTGCTATCTCCTCATCATTTTTGTTTCCAGAATTTGTTCTTAACTGACTTGCCTAGTTAAATAAAGGTCAGATAAATAAAAATACATTCATACTGTACTGTTGAATGTGTATCACTATTAGAAAGCCCTGCAGGTCCTTAATAACCACATAATCCACAAATTGAGTTAGCTAACGCCCTGTTTTGTTTCCTCAGGTTTTTGGAGCCACAGTGAGCAGTCGCAGAGAGAAGTCAACAGTAGTGAGTGCCCATCTCGAAATCGGTATCAACTAGATTATCTGTGGTGTTATCTAAATCTTGTGAATTCTGGTTGGCAGAGTTAGGCCTCTTCTAGCCAAGTTTTTCCTCAACTCCACAATGTACATCACATCACTGGAGTTGAGCGGAGACCACTGTACTGAACCTCCAACTTCGAATCGCTGTCAGTCGATACTTGTAAAAATGTACATTCTTAAACTCTTACCGTGTACCTTTCTTTGTTTGCTGAATCCATACTTTTTAATAAAACCTTCGTCCAATACAACCAGTGATTGTTTCCTCGCATCGACTGACAGCGACTCAATGTAGTCGCCGCAACTCAGCTAGGCCTCTTAACACTTGACATTTTAGCTACACGAGTTGCCTGGTGCACTTGATTGTCAGAAATCATACGGGTTGCTGTCAACTATGTCTATTTGAAGCATCATACTAACAAGGTTGTGGAAGTTGTGTGATGTAGCTAGCCTACCCAGGTATTTTACTATGACCAGAACGAGCTTCACACTGCCACTCTGTCAGATGAAAATGTTTCTGAGGGACATTCAGACGGAACTCTAAATACTTCTGCTTGGTATTGATTATTGTTGTGTTGATTTGGTGTGACAAAGTGAGCTAGCTAACTCTGCTAACAAACCCAATTGTCAGCATCCAGCTGAGCCTGTGCAACCTGATCAAGCCCCTTTACAAATTTTTGGGACCACATTGGGGAGAGGGAATCAGGGATGACCTACCAATCTGAGGGGGGGGCAACTGTTGGATTTCAGGTGCTTTGCTAATCTCTCACTGTATTGTTCCGCTTTTCCGGCTGTGTTTCTACAACTAACAGGGACAAATCATTGTAAGTACCAGATTGCATCCCATCACATCATGTTACAGGCCTCCACATACCCATGTTACACATAACACACCTTATTCACACAATTGCCACACAAACATAGCATGGTAACTCTTGCAGAACAATACACAAAGATGACAAATGTATACATTTCAGCCCCCTCCTGCAAAGTATGGTGGCAGACACACTGTAACTCTCATACCTGGAGATGGTATTGGACCAGAACTTCTCAATCACGTCAGGGAGCTCTTCAGGTCAGTCAAGTGTGTATTATAACAGTCGATAATAGAGGTCGACCGATTAATCGGAATGTATGTATGTATGTATGTATGTATGTATGTATGTATGTATGTAGGTACTACTTTATACGTACGTAATACTTTTTTGCCCCACTGTACGTACGTACAGGGGGCAAAAAAGTATTTAGTCAGCTACCAATTGTGCAAGTTCTCCCACTTAAAAAGATGAGAGGCCTGTAATTTTCATCATAGGTACACTTCAACTATGACAGACAAAATGAGAAAAAAAATTCCAGAAAATCACATTGTAGGATTTTTAATTAATTAATTTGCAAATTATGGTGAAAAATAAGTATTTGATAACCTACAAACAAGCAAGATATCTGGCTCTCACAGACCTGTAACTTCTTCTTTAAGAGGCTCCTCTGTCCTCCACTCGTTACCTGTATTAATGGCACCTGTTTGAACTTGTTATCAGTATAAAAGACACCTGTCCACAACCTCAAACAGTCACACTCCAAACTCCACTATGGCCAAGACCAAAGAGCTGTCAAAGGACACCAGAAACAAAATTGTAGACCTGCACCAGGCTGGGAAGACTGAATCTGCAATAGGTAAGCAGCTTGGTTTGAAGAAATCAACTGTGGGAGCAATTATTAGGAAATGGAAGACATACAAGACCACTGATAATCTCCCTCGATCTGGGGCTCCACGCAAGATCTCACCCCGTGGGGTCAAAATTATCACAAGAACGGTGAGCAAAAATCCCAGAACCACACGGGGGGACCTAGTGAATGACCTGCAGAGATCTGGGACCAAAGTAACGATGCCTACCATCAGTAACACACTACGCCGCCAGGGACTCAAATCCTGCAGTGCCAGACGTGTCCCCCTGCTTAAGCCAGTACATGTCCAGGCCCGTCTGAAGCTTGCCAGAGAGCATTTGGATGATCCAGAAGAAGATTGGGAGAATGTCATATGGTCAGAAGAAACCAAAATATAACTTTTTGGTAAAAACTCAACTCGTTGTGTTTGGAGGACAAAGAATGCTGAGTTGCATCCAAAGAACACCATACCTACTGTGAAGCATGGGGGTGGAAACATCATGCTTTGGGGCTGTTTTTCTGCAAAGGGACCAGGACGACTGATCCGTGTAAAGGAAAGAATGAATGGGGCCATGTATCATGAGATTTTGAGTGAAAACCTCCTTCCATCAGCCAGGGCATTGAAGATGAAACGTGGCTGGGTCTTTCAGCATGACAATGATCCCAAACACACCGCCTGGGCAACGAAGGAGTGGCTTCGGAAGAAGCATTTCAAGGTCCTGGAGTGGCCTAGCCAGTCTCCAGATCTCAACCCCATAGAAAATCTTTGGAGGGAGTTGAAAGTCTGTGTTGCCCAGCAACAGCCCCAAAACATCACTGCTCTAGAGGAGATCTGCATGGAGGAATGGGCCAAAATACTAGCAACAGTGTGTGAAAACCTTGTGAAGACTTACAGAAAACGTTTGACCTCTGTCATTGCCAACAAAGGGTATATAACAAAGTATTGAGAAACTTTTGTTATTGACCAAATACTTATTTTCCACCATAGTTTGCAAATAAATTCATTAAAAACCCTACAATGTGAATTTCTGGATTTTCTTTCTCATTTTGTCTGTCATAGTTGAAGTGTACCTATGATGAAAATTATAGGCCTCTCTCATCTTTTTAAGTGGGAGAACTTGCACAATTGGTGGCTGACTAAATACTTTTTTGCCCCACTGAAAGTATCTGACTGAGCGGTGGTAGGCAGAAGCAGGCGTGTAAACATTCATTCAAACAGCACTTTCGTGCGTTTTGCCAACAGCTCTTCGTTGTGCGTCAAGCATTGCGCTGTTTATGACTTCAAACCTATCAACTCCCGAGATGAGGCTGGTGTGACCGAAGTGAAATGGCTGGATAGTTAGCCCGTGCTAATAGCGTTTCAAACGTCACTCGCTCTGAGCCTTGGGGTGGTTGTTTCCCTTGCTCTGCATGGGTAACGCTTCGATGTGGTGGCTGTTGTCGTTGTGTTGCTGGTTCGAGCCCAGGGAGGAGCGAGGAGAGGGAAGGAAGCCATACTGTTACACTGGCAATAGTAAAGTGCCTATAAGAACATCCAATAGTCAAAGGTTAATGAAATACAAATGGTATAGAGGGAAATAGTCCTATAATAACTACAACCTAAAACTTCTCACCTGGGAATATTGAAGACTCATGTTAAAAGGAACCACCAGCTTTCATATTCTCTCATGTTCTGAGCAAGGAACTGAAACGTTAGCTTTTTTACATGGCACATATTGCACTTTTACGTTCTTCTCCAACACTTCGTTTTTGCATTATTTAAACCAAATTTAACATGTTTCATTATCTACTTGAGGCTAAATTGATTTTGATGTATTATATTAAGTTAAAATAAGTGTTAATTCAGTATTGTTGTAATTGTCATTATTACAAATAAAAAATATTTAAATTATCGGCCGATTAATCGGTATCGGCTTTTTTGGTCAACCAATAATCGGTATCGGCGTTGAAAAAGCATAATCGGTCGACCTCTAGTCGATAACATGTTTATAAGCTGTTATTCACAGTTAATAATAAACGGCTTAAAAACACACAGCCACTAATATGTCCCTGGGACCTCTGAATATCTGTTAAAGGAACAAGCCACTCTAAAACTATCCTTTGGTATTTGTTGCATTAGTCCACTGTTGATACAGTTCCACAATGTTTTTAAAATATTTAACATTCAAAACGCTCTGTCACTTGTCACATCATGATGATGGGTTTTGATCATCATGATGATGTGACAATTAGCATTTTGAAAGTTCTATATCATGAGTGGATTACCAAAATATAGTTTTTGAGTGGATTATTCCTTTAAATTTATTACAACTGGTTATAACATTCATGGCTTATAAACACCTATACCAGTTCATTAATTAAGCTGTTTTTATTAAATGTACACTACCGTTCAAAAGTTTGGGGTCACTGATGTTTCCTTGTTTTTGAAAGAAAATCACTTATTTATTTTTTTGTCCATTAAAATAAAATTGACCAGAAATACAGCGTAGACATTGTTAACGTTGTAAATGATGATTGAAGCTGGAAACGGCTGATTTTTAATGGAATATCTACATAAGCTTACAGAGGTCCATTATCAGCAACCATCACTCCTGTGTTCCAATGACACAATGTTAGCTAATCCAAGTTTATAATTTTAAAAGGCTAATTGATCATTAGAAAACCCCTTTGCAATTATGTTAGCACAGCTGAAAACTGTTGTTCTGATTAAAGAAGCAATTCAACTGGGCTTTTTTATACTAGTTGAGTATCTGGAGCATCAGCATTTGTGGGTTTGATTACAGGCTCAAAATGGCCAGAAACAAATAACTGTCTCATGAAACTCGTCAGTCTATTCTTGTTCTGAGAAATGAAGGCTATTCCATGTGAGTAATTGCCAAGAAACTGAAGATCTCGTACAACGCGGTGTACTACTCCCTTCACAGAACAGTGCAAACTGGCTCTAACCAGAATAGAAAGAGGAGTGGGAGGCCCCGGTGCACAACTGAGCAAGAGGACAAATGCATTAGAGTGTCTAGTTTGAGAAACTGACGCCTCACAAGTCCTCAACTGGCAGCTTCGTTAAATAGTACCCACAAAACACCAGTCTCAACGTCAACAGTGAAGAGGCGACTCTGGGATGCTGGCCTTCGAGGTAGAATTGCAAAGAAAAAGCCATATCTCAGACTGGCCAATAAAATAAAAAAAGATTAAGATGGGCAAAAGAACACAGACACTGGACAGAGGATCAATTAGCCTTTCAAAATGCTAAACTTGGATTAGCAGACACAACGTGCCATTGGAACACAGGAGTGATGGTTACTGATAATGGGCCTCTGTATGCCTATGTAGATAGTGCATATAACATCAGCGGTTTCCAGCTACAATAGTCATTTGCAACATTAACAATGTCTACACTGTATTTCTGATCATCTTGATGTTTTTTATTTATTTTTTAAATGGACAAGAAATGTGCTTTTCTTTCAAAAACAAGGACATTTCTAAGTGACCCCAAACTTTTGAACGGTAGTGTATATGGGATTAAAGCAGTAGTGAGTGGCTACCAAGTTCCTAAAATGTTATTCACAGCTTATAAACACATCGACATATGTCTCATATATACTCAGTGGTACAACCAATGAGTTGAGGTAGAACGACTGAGTCTGTTGGGTTCTGTAGGTTCAGCTGTGTCCCTGTGGACTTTGAGGTAGTGAACGTCTGCTCAGCTACTGAGGATGACATCAACAACGCCATCACTGCCATCCGCCGTAATGGAGTGGCCCTCAAAGGTAGGAGAAACACTGTAATGCTCATAGCACCATGCTCTTGTACTCACATTGTAGGCAGGCTCCAGCTAATGTGTCACTCACTGCAACGTATGATCAATTGTCTGTATTCTATAGAATGCCTATAACACTGTCACCATGTTTTATGTTTGTAGGTAACATTGAAACCCTCCACACCCTGCCTGCTTCCCACAAGTCCAGAAACAACCTCCTCCGGTAAAGTAAAGGTTTCTATCCAACGGTTTATTTAAAAAAGACAGAGGACATTTTGCTCGAGTGCTCCGTTTCTGCTCACGGTTTGCCTATCTTTAGCCCAAACGATCGTCTGTTTCTCTGCGGCTCTCTCTGTCCTGCCCTGTCAGCTTACAATGTCTCCACCTGTCTCTCTGTCCAGCCCTGTCAGCTTACAATGTCTCCATCCGTCTCTCTGTCCAGCCCTGTCAGCTTACAATGTCTCCACCCGTCTCTCTGTCCAGCCCTGTCAGCTTATAATGTCTCCACCCGTCTCTCTGTCCAGCCCTGTCAGCTTACAATGTCTCCACCCGTCTCTCTGTCCTGCCCTGTCAGCTTATAATGTCTCCACCCGTCTCTCTGTCCTGCCCTGTCAGCTTATAATGTCTCCACCCGTCTCTCTGTCCAGCCCTGTCAGCTTATAATGTCTCCACCCGTCTCTCTGTCCAGCCCTGTCAGCTTATAACGTCTCCACCCGTCTCTCTGTCCAGCCCTGTCAGCTTATAATGTCTCCACCGGTCTCTCTGTCCAGCCCTGTCAGCTTATAACGTCTCCACCCGTCTCTCTGTCCAGCCCTGTCAGCTTATAATGTCTCCACCCGTCTCTCTGTCCTGCCCTGTCATCTTATAATGTCTCCACCCGTCTCTCTGTCCAGCCCTGTCAGCTTACAATGTCTCCACCCGTCTCTCTGTCCAGCCCTGTCAGCTTATAATGTCTCCACCCGTCTCTCTGTCCTGCCCTGTCAGCTTATAATGTCTCCACCCGTCTCTCTGTCCAGCCCTGTCAGCTTATAATGTCTCCACCCGTCTCTCTGTCCTGCCCTGTCAGCTTATAATGTCTCCACCCGTCTCTCTGTCCAGCCCTGTCAGCTTACAATGTCTCCACCCGTCTCTCTGTCCAGCCCTGTCAGCTTATAATGTCTCCACCCGTCTCTCTGTCCTGCCCTGTCAGCTTACAATGTCTCCACCCGTCTCTCTGTCCTGCCCTGTCAGCTTATAATGTCTCCACCCGTCTTTCTGTCCTGCCCTGTCAGCTTATAATGTCTCCACCCGTCTCTCTGTCCAGCCCTGTCAGCTTATAATGTCTCCACCCGTCTTTCTGTCCTGCCCTGTCAGCTTATGTCTCCACCCATCTCTCTGTCCAGCCCTGTCAGCTTATAATGTCTTTACAAGTCTCTCTGTCCAGCCCTGTCAGCTTACAATGTTTCCACCCGTCTCTCTGTCCCCCAGTACCACTTTGGACCTGTATGCCAACGTCATGCACTGTAAGTCCCTCCCTGGAGTCCAGACTCGTCACAACAACATTGACATCATGATCATCAGGGAGAACACTGAGGGAGAGTACAGCAGTCTGGAGCATGAGGTTACACACACAGGCGCACAGACACACACACGAACGCACGCACACACTCACACACTCACACGCCCCTCAACTTATCCCTTTCTTTTTTTCATTCACACTCTTTGCTTTATAAAACCTGTGTTAGCATTCTGCTCTTCCTCCTGTAGAGTGTATCAGGGGTGGTGGAGTGTCTCAAGATCATCACCCGGACTAACTCCCTAAGAATCGCTGAGTATGCATTTAAATTGGCCCGGGAGAAAGGTCGCAAGAGGGTCACTGCCGTCCACAAGGCCAACATCATGTAAGTCAAGTCAGCCGAGGTGTAGATGTGTATTCCACCCGTTGTCTGTTATAATGACTCACACTCTGAGCACTTTGAGACTGCGGTCCAATTGTGTACCCTTCTTCCCAAAGTGTGCACTCGTTCACTTCCCCTCATAAATTTAAATGGAACAGAGTTGTGTAAGAAATATGGCGGTAACTGCACCCGCCACCTAGCCCATGCGTACACTATTCCAATACTTTGAAAAGCACGAGGTGGAGTGAACAAGTCAAGTGGACACTTCAAGAAGAAGGGAAGAGAGTCAGAATGCAACCAAGGGGTTATTCTCCCCTTTACAGGAAGCTGGGAGATGGTCTGTTCCTGCAGTGCTGTAGAGAGGTGGCTGCTGGGTACCCTGACATTGCCTTTGATGCCATGATAGTCGACAACACCACCATGCAGGTATGAATACCAATGCTATTTTTATTATACAGACACACCAGAACGTTTTTACCTGGTCCCAGATCTGTTTGTGCTGTCCCGCCAACTCATATGGCCATTGATATTGCCATGAGTTGGCACTTGGAAAGACAGTACAAACACATCTGGGACCGGGCTAAGAAAGTTTATATCTCTTTTGTCCATATTACTCATGCTTATTAGTGTCGTTTATCCATTCCCCTCTGATTCCCTAGCTGGTGTCCAAACCCCAGCAGTTTGATGTGATGGTGATGCCCAACCTGTATGGGAACGTGGTCAGCAACGTGTGTGCTGGCCTGGTGGGAGGGCCAGGGCTGGTGCCAGGGGCTAACTACGGCCGCGACTATGCTGTCTTCGAAACGGTCAGTCCACTGGGCACCTGTAATGTCTGCAACTCTGATAATGTAATACGATGCTCCTACAGTGGTTTACAACAGACAATGTTTCGATCCCATTGGGATCTTACTCCAAATAGGGCTTAGCGTTTGTAAATTGAGGAGTGAATGCTGAACTTAAACAGTAGTCAGTTGACTTGGCCAAGTATGTCAATGATCTCTCGATATGCTCGCTCTCTGTCTTTTCTCGATGTGACTTTCAGGCCACCAGGAACACAGGGAAGAGTATTGCTGACAGGAACATTGCTAACCCCACTGCCATGCTACTGGCCAGCTGCATGATGCTGGACCACCTCAAGTAGGTACCCCTTGCATCGTCTAATGAAGGGGCTGTTTCTAAACCATGACCATGTGTATGTGCTATCTGAGCAGCAGTCAACTAGTTGAACAGAACAGATGGCATGAAAGTCAACTCATTGTATTTCTGTGCGTCTCAGGCTCCATGATTATGCCACTATGATCAGGAATGCAGTCCTGACAACCATGAATGAGACTCAGGTAAGTCAGGTTCTCACACCTCACTGCACAATACACTCACCAGGGGTGTATTCACTAAGAACTCCCGAGTGGCGCAGTAGTCTAAGGCACTGCAAGAGGCGTCACTATAGTGCCTGGTTCAAATCCAGGCTGTATCACATCCGGCGTGATTGGGAGTTCCCTAGGGCGGTGCACAATTGGCCCAGCGTCGTCTGGGTTTGGCCGTCATTGTAAACAAGAATTTGTTCTTAACCGTCATTGTAAACAAGAATTTGTTCTTAACTGACTTGCCTAGTTAAATAAAGGTTCAATAAAAAGGTGTAAAAACCAAATCCTTAACCAAATGAAAGCAAACGGAATGAAATGGGGAGGGACCTAACTGAATTTGTCATTGTAAAATGTTTTCCGTTTGGAGTAAACTGTTTGTGTTGCAAAATGTTTTGCAACTGTTTGCTATGATCTAATGAATACACCCCTGCTCAATACTCTCACCTCCCTGCACCTGTATCACACTACTCAATACTCTCACCTGAGTTAACACACGTCACTGCTCTGTATATACACACACACCTCACTGCCGACTGACCTGCTGAGGGTCTGGACAGTTATCAATGGAGCGCATGCAAATGAAGAGCTATTCACATTTATTCTTTCAAGTATTTGAATTGTCTGCCATTCTAGCTAGAAATGTATCAAATTCCTCCTTTACACTCTGGGCCAGGGGTAAGCAACTAGATTCAGCCGCGGCCCGATCAGAGCGGATGGGCGGGTGGCCGGAACATAATTCTAATAATTTGTACATTGCAAATTGACCCCAACAAAATAAAAATCACTCCCTTGGCCTAGCGCAGGGTCGGCAACAGGCTGCCCATGGGCCAAACCCGTCCCGCAGGCAGCTTGTTGCCGACCCTGCTCTAGGCCAACTTGTCCCTCCTGTAATCAAATGTATGCTGCTCTATAGAGCCTCTTCATCGTACAAAATGTTGCCATTGTACCCACTGATTTATTATCGGTGTATAATCCCTCTGAGGAGGGTGTGATTGATAGTAATTCTGGGGCCCGGGGAGAGCAATATTACAGAATATTCAGAAATAAATGTATTGTGTAGAGTAGATATGATTGTCTGTCACGGAGAATATGGAATGATGTTTGGTCTATTTGCCATATTTATATCTGTTTCACCTATATTGTTTCTTTGAGTAGAATGTGATTTGTGACTAGTTATTTGTCTGTTATGTTGCAGTTGCACACAGCTGAGGGGGATATAATGGCGACGTTGACAATTGTCTCAAGTATCATCCTGCCTAATAATATTCTTCTTCTCCTGCAGTTGCACACAGCTGACATTGGGGGGCAGGGCACCACCTCTGAGGTGGTCCAGGCTATCATGAGGAACATCCAGAGCAAGGGGCCTCTCACCAGCGAGCTCTGAACACACACACACACTTTGAGGATGTGTCCCGTATGTTTAAAACAGCTGTAATGTACTGTATGTGTGTGCTGAATGAGTGGGTGTGTGTTTGTGCATGTTTGTTTCTATAGTGATACTCCTCTGTGTTGTTGACGTGTGGGAGCGGTTCAGTCCTGTCTTTACACACACACACACCTCTTTCAGACTAGCAGGGTGTGTTCATCAGTTGTCTTCTACTTTGTATTCATGTCTGTATCAATGATTACGTTTAATTTCACACCAGTCTGTCTTTCATAACCATTCCCTGTCCGGTTCACATACATTAACCTTTGTGCATAAACAAAGGAAGTAGTAGGCCCAAACTCTACATCGGTAATAGCATGCTGTAGTGAAGTAAAAGCAAGGATCTATCTCTTAGGTTTAACCCCAGGACATGATAGCTACTCGCTAGATGTATCCTACAACCCAGCACATAATAGCTAGATAGCAACACATTCAGCTCCACTTGAGACATTGTCTTTGTTTGATTGTATTTAAGCAACCGTTCTTGGGTAAATGGGTTCACTGTAGTCATTTGTGAGAGTTGAAACGGTTTTAGTATTTTCTCGCAGTACAAATGACAAAGAAAGAGTGTAAACAGTTATGTTTCTCACAGTAATGCAATCTTGATAATAAATGTTTTGATGTTCTTCTCACAGTTCAGCGGTGCTTAGCCTTGGGTCTCTGTCTTTCTGTTATCATCTTTAGCTCATCTTTCCCAAAATCAAATGATTTACCAATGTCCTTTCTGTGGTCTTCAGATCAATTCACTCTATTTGACAAGGTTTTTGTTTTACTGTTCTATTTAACTGTTATCTGTTACATATGTTCTATAACAAGTGTCATTTGAACAACTCAACTGTACACTGAAATGCCATTATTATATACTTTGTCAAACATACTGTTTTTCACTTGATCCTTTGAAAAAACTAAACCAGACTTGTATCTCTGTGTTGTACGCGAAAGCAACCAATGTGTTTGTACCTCAAATACCTATATACTGTCTCTCATTAACGCACAGTGGTTGAAATCTAGAGTGAACCCAAGCACATTTACCTGCTAAATTAAATTGTTTATTTTGGTTTCATGTACTATCTAAGCCTACTTTTGTTGGGTAATACTTTTTCCAGATCCAACACATTGTTTGGTAAATTTCAGTGCAATAGATGCTGCAACAAGGGAACGGTATTGGCATCAAAGCAGGCAAATTTAAGGGATACTTCCCAAATGGCACCCTATTCCTTGTATAGTGCACAATTAGTCAAAAAGTAGTGCACTATATAGAGTGCCATTCGGGACTTATCCAGGTAGTTATTTTGGAACTAGTAAACATACCTGTAGACACAATATAAGTTATGAAAGGTAGGGTGCAAATACTGCTTGTCAGTAGAAGTATAATTTAGGTTATGATTAGGAATGACTGAAATACGCAAAGGAGGGTTAGTCAAACAGGAGTTGGGTTTTATTTATTCCAACTTGGATGTGATAAACAACTCCCTCTCTAGAAACACGTTTAGGCTATGCTACCTGGAATTAAATAACCCAGAAATGCGTATCTCATATTGTTACATCCATATTTGAATGGTACTTTTATATTGAATATACTTTTACCACCATGAAGTATGTTTTTGACTTATTTACTTAAGTGAGACACCGTGAACTGTGTAGTTTATTCTAATTGGCCTATAAAATAAATATCATAGTCTCCATGAGGTGACGTGTCAACACAGCCACGTTCCCAAAATGCATTGCGCTGATACGGTGCGTTACAGTCTAAAAGCCGACGTAGACTTTTTGAAGGAAGACGTGTCTGTAACAACTGCTGAAATTACTAGCTGCGGAAGTCTTTGTCGTGTTAAAGACATTTTGAGAAATCAACCATGATGATCAGAATAGCCGCGTTTCTTGCTCTTGTCTGCTTGTGCACAGGTGAGTAATTTCAGAGAGATTGCAACAGTAACTAGCTAGTGGCAATGAAATCTAGAGTGCATTTGGAAAGTATTCAGACCCCTTGACTTTCCAAGTTGTAACGTTACAATCTTATTCTAAAACGGATGAAATTATTTCCCCCCCCCAAAAAAAGTATTCAGGACCTTGACTCAGTACTTTTTTTAAAGTACCTTTGGCAGGGATTACAGCCTTGAGTCTTGGATGATGCTTCAAGCTTGGCACACCTGTACTTGGGAGTTTTTCACTTTCTTCTCTGCGTATCCTCTCATGCTCTGTCAAGTTGGATGGGGAGCGTTGCTGCACAGCTATTTTAAAGTCTCCAGATATGTTAGATTGGGTTCCAGGCTGGGCTCTGGCTGGACCACTCAAGGACATTGAGACTTGTCCCGAAGCCACTCCTGTGTTGTCTTGGCTGTGTGCTTAGGGTCGTTGTCCTGTTGGAAGGTGAACATTCGCCCCAGTCTGAGGTCCTGAGTGTTCTGGAGCAGGTTTTGGTCAAGGATATGTGTACTTTCTCTGTTAATCTTTCCCTCAATCCTGACTAGTCTCCCTGCCGCTGAAAAACAACTACAAAGCATGATGGTGCCAGGTTTCCTCCAGATGTGACATTTGGCATTCAGGCCAAAAAGTTACATTTCGGCTTCATCAGACCAGAGAATCTTGTTTCTCGTGCCTTTTGGCAAATTACAAGCTGGCTGGCATGTCCCTTTTTACTGAGTAGTGGCTTCCTTCTGGCCACTCTACCATAAAGGCGTGATTGGTGGAGTGCTGCAGAGACAGTTGTCCTTCTGGAAGGTTCTCCCATCTCCACAGAGGAACTCTGGAGTTCTGTCCGAGTGACCATCGGGTTCTTGGTCACCTCCCTGACCAAGGCCCTTCTCCCCCGATTTCTCAGTTTTGCCGGGCGGCCAGCTCTAGAAAGTCTTGGTGGTTCCAAATTTCTTCCATTTAAGGATGATTGAGGCCACTGTGTTCTTGGGGACCTTCAGTGCTGCAGAAATGTTTTGGTACCACTCCCCAAAGCTCTGTCTCGGCGCTCTACAGACAATTCCTTCGACCTTGTGGCTTGGTTTTTGCTCTGACATGCACTGTCAACTGTGGGACCTTATATAAACAGGTGCGTGCCTTTCCAAATCATGTCCAATCAATTGAATTTACCACAGGTGGTAATCAAGTTGTAGAAACAGGATGCACCTGAGCTCATTTTCAAGTCTCATAACAAAGGGTCTGAATAGTTATATACTTATTTGTTTTTATTTGTAATACATTTGCTGACATTTCTAAAAACCGTTTTTTACTTTGTCATTGTGGGGTATTGTGTGTAGATTGTGGGGAAAAAATGTATTTAATCAATTTTAGAAGAAGGCTGTAACGTAACAAAATGTGGGAAAGGCAAGTGGTCTGAGTATTTTCCAAATGCACCGTATTAGCTAGCTAGCAATGTATTTGGATAGCTGGATAAGAAGGTGAATGTTAGCTAACAAGGTTGGATAGCTAGGTGGCTAGCTACAGTAGCCATTCTATTCAACCCAATTTTGCAGATTTTATCAATCTGCACCACCAGATAGTTGGCTAGCTAAGTCAATTATTTTGTTATGCACTAGCTTGGCTCTCAGAGTAGAAATGAACAGTACCTTCACATTAAGATAGCAAGCAAAGACTGCTTGATGTAATTTCTGCCCATGTTGTTTAGGAGAGAGCTGTTCAGACCCTGTGATCACCCCCTCTGCCTATACCACCTCTGATGCCGTCATCTCCTCTGAGTCTGTCTTTATCGTGGAGCTCAGCCTGGCCTGCACCAATGGCGCCCAGGTACTGTAGTTAGACACGACAGACAGACACGCCTCTCTTTTTCTCATCACGCTCTAAATGTGTATCTTTCTTCAACAGAGTGTGGCTCTGTATGCTGACGTCAATGGCAGACAGTTCCCCGTGACCAGAGGCCAGGATGTTGGCAAGTACCAGGTAAGAGATGGGTCTGATGTGGACATACACTATGGATGTCCAATATACACTTATCAAGAGTCACTTGAGCCTCTGTGCACATGCTGTGGGTTTATGACTTAGTTTGTCATGTCTTCGCTCTGTCTCTCTTTGTGTTTCTCAGGTGTCCTGGAGCATGCCCCACAAACAGGCTAGCTCCGGTACATAACAGGTCAAATTCTTTGATGAGGAGTCCTATAGCTCTTTGCGCAAGGTAGACGTTTCATTCCTATTCATCTATGAGTGTAACTGGGGACTTTTGCCACGTTCAAGACAACCCTGAAATGTCTGACTTGGAAACTCGTAGAAGGATTAGTTTCCTGCTTGGAAATGATCAGAATCATCAAATACGAAGTTCTACGCAAAAAGAAAAGTGAGCACATTTTTACTCAGAGGTTCCTAGTGGTCTTGAATGCGGCATCACTTACACTTGGAAAGATAATCAGCGATCTAGCTACCAGTAATGTTCAATGGCAGGAGGAGACATCGGCTTGGTGACTAGACAGCAAGAGTTCCACATTTCCCAAGTTTATGCAAATTTCGATTTCCAATCGTAAGAGGGCAGCTCTTGCTAGCAAGCTTTGACATTGGCTAACAATAAGTGGTCATGCATGCTGTTTGAAAGATACAAACACCAGGGGAGATCTCAATGTCTTGATTGTTGTTTATCTATGCAAGTGTGAGTCCAGAGTAAAATATTTGTGCATACTGTCAGATATGACCTATTGCCTTATGCAATTGTGTGTGTTTATGTTTGTTTGTTTTTTTAGGCCCAGAGGAACAATGAGGATAGTGACTCAATCCAGCCTCTCTTCTCTGTCAACGTGGATCACAGGGTGAGTCAGCATAGACAGAATAACAAATGAATACTCGATGAAAGACAGTCATGTCTATAGTACACGCATTACGCTTAGAAAATGGAGACGTCAGAAACGGCAGAAGAGTGAACACTACTGGAGGCACCTTGCCATTTTTGGAGACTGTTGTATTTGGTAGCAAAAAGCAGTGGGCTGCAAACTTACTGGAAATACGTGAATTGTTTCCACAGTTAGCTGAGATGTTTATCTAGCTAGCAAATGTTAGTTACACAAAGCTCAGACATGTTTTTGCTAGTTAAAGTAGCACTGTTCTGTCAAACACCTCAGTCTTCAAAAATGGTGTCTCCAGTTGTTTACTTTTATCAATTGTGTTGCACCTTCTATGTGTCTTCACACATGATGGAACATTCGTATTTAGTGTTTTTCATTCTCATCTGAGATTCCTTCCTAACTGGTGCTGCGTTGTCTTGTTGTTTCTAGGGTGCATGGAATGGCCCGTGGGTGGCTACTGAGGTTATGGCTGTTCTCATCGGTATCCTGCTCTACTACCTGGCCTTCAATGCTAAAAGCACCATCCAGGCATAAAGGACTGCAAGTCCCACAATTCTCTGCAACTGGAACTCTAAAATACTGTTGAATTCTGGTGTGACTTTTCTACCAATGCAGAACAACAATTTGCCACCATCCATTTCGAGATGCGGAACTTGTTGTTTTATATTTTGTATTTACATTTTTTTAAGCAGAAGAAGCTATTGCATTGTGTCAAGTTGTGGTAAAAACTGCACACCTCAATCAAACCCGATGTACCCCACAAACTGAATTGAGCACAGTAATTTTGT
The DNA here is from genome assembly GCF_045791955.1 of Oncorhynchus clarkii lewisi. Taxonomy (NCBI): domain Eukaryota; kingdom Metazoa; phylum Chordata; class Actinopteri; order Salmoniformes; family Salmonidae; genus Oncorhynchus; species Oncorhynchus clarkii. The sequence continues at coordinate 38,194,845 of NC_092162.1, read as the reverse complement.
GTTCAAAAGCAAACCCGGGTCCTGAAAGTTAAAGGACTGTTTCTATATGCCAACACTGACTTCCTTTCACAGCCTCAGGCTTATTGTTTACCTACCGGTGGACTTGGCCTCTGAGAGACAAGAGTATCTGTCCATAATTCTGTGGTCTTTCTTGTGAAGGACCTTCATTGGTACTGATTCTACACAGTCTAAAATGACTGGTTCTGTATCTACAAGAGTCTTGAGTAGGAGTGCTGCTCTAAGATCAGTTCCCCCATTTTCTATTCATTATGATCTGAATAGCAATACTGATCCTAGATCAGAACTCATACGCTGAGATACTGTGAATACGGACACTGGTGTTTAAGAGTCTGATGCCACTGTGGACTTGGCAGTTGCTGACTGGCTGTGTCTTACCGACAGTACATGGAACTGTTGCACTGGCTCGCCGAAGAGGCCAAATATTCAAGTATTGGTGATTATTTTTGCTTGGTGGTCAAATGAATAAATGGTTTGCTTTTCTCCTACTATGTCTCAATTATGCTGCACACATCTAGATCTAGGGGCAAAACATTATCCAAGGCCACACTACAATGCATCAAACTAAAATTAGTTACTACTAGAGTATGAAGTAGAGCAGGGGTCCCAAATTACATTCAGCTGCGGGACAATTTATTTCTTGAGCAGATGGTCGAGGAGCCTGATCATAACTATATATCATTTGTAATCTGCAAATTGATCGCAAGAAGCCCAGAGTTTTCAAAAACCCACATTTCTGAATAAATGTACTGTATACTAATATAGTATTTGAGAAAAACAAAATCCCACAGTCTGCCTGTTGGAGACCCCTGAAGTAGAGCATGACTTTAGTGGCGAGGATATTGAGGGATGTGTTGCCTGCTACATTACATAGGATGCCTCTTAAACTGTATAGGCTTTTATCATAGTTCTGGCCCAAATGGCACTCTATAGGGCTCTGGCCCAAATGTATTGCACTGCTCTATATACAGGTATCTGCCAAAATAATGGAAACACTTGATTATATGAGAGATACAAATATATATTGAAAGCAGGTGCTTTCACGTGTGGTTCCTAAGTTAATTAATCAATTAACACCCCATCAGGGTGTTGAATAAAAATGCTGGGACGGCAATTATTTTGGCTAACATGGCTATAGGATGACAATGCCCCAATCCACAGGTCACTGAATGGTTTGACAAGCATGAAAACAATGTAAACCATGTCTGTCTCAGTCACCAGATCTCAACCCAATGGAACACGTATAGGAGATTATGGAGTGGCAGCAATTCCTGAGGTAGTGTTTACCACCACCATTAAAAAAACACCAAATTAAGGAATTTCTCATGGATGAATATTGTTGCATCCCTCCAATACAGTTTCAGACACTTGTAGAATCTATGCCAAGGTGCATTGAAGCTGATCTGACTCATGGTGGCCCAACGCCCTAAAGATACTTTATGTTGGTGTTTCCTTTATTTTGTCAGTTACCTGTAGGTAATCCCTTCAATGTATACCACAAATTCTGGAAAGAAATTCTCATGAATAGTTTTTCCTTAATGATGTCTTCTTTAGCAACCTATTCTTCTCCATACTCAGCATCTCCTCGCACCTTTGGGTGGTATTATAAGGTAAACTTATCCATAAATTCCTGCATCATTTAGCCCTCCTATTGCTGTAAACAGGTTCACATGCATGCCTATAAGAAGGCTGGAAACCCTGTCTGTGTCCCAAAAGGTACATTATGTCCTGTATAGTGCAATACCTGGTCAAATGTAGTACACTAAGAAGAGAAAAGAGTGTTGTTTAGGACACAACCACTGAATGGAACCAGTGGTTATTTCAGTATTGCAAGGGAAAGCTCAGGGGAATAACTGTCACACTGTGGTATGCCTTGATGGTGGAGGAGACAGCATGCTCTACATTTCAAGGCTGGCTGAGGAAGGAGTCTGATTTTAAGTGGCTGTTGCAAATCTTTCTCTCTCTCTGCTGTCAAATCTGGCAGGCTGGTTCGTTCTCAACTGTCTTCTAAGAAAGTTGTGTATTTATTTTAGGTCAACATTTAAGTGGAGCCTGCTGAGCCGGAGCACGTCTCATATTAATGGCTGGAATGGAGTCAATGGGAATGGTATCATACACATCAAAGACGTGGTTTCCATGTAGTTTATACCACTCAATTTATTCCATTCCAGCCATTATTATGAGGCGTCTTCTCCTCAGCAGCCTCCACTGATTCACTGTAGAGCCGGTTTCATTAAAAGTTGATTTTCATCAGTCATTTGCAGTACTCCCGACTGGACAGCGTGTGGCAGCTGTGTGCTGCAGGTCTGTGGTTCATTACCGTCATAATTGAACAGTGTCGCTACATACACTCCCACTCTCTCCAGCTGAAACACCATCATCTCATAGGTTGGTCTGCGGATTACTTGTAGATGAAACACTCATTTTGTACTTTGTGTGTTATCTTTTATGCTACTCAACGTTTTCCTTCATTCATGACACATTGTGAATGATCCATTTGCCTGTATGGCAGAGTTTGGCCTCTATACAGTAGCAGTGTCTAGTCTGAGCTTATCTATGGATTTCAAGGAATCATTTCTATATAAGTGATTTTTTTGCTGTGAACCAGAGTAGTGTGACAGTGAGTATTATATTGTATATATACTGTATATATCACTTATCGTATGGGATAGGCCTATTGTTGAAACCTCACTGGTTTATGAGAACACAGTAACTGTAACTCCCTCTATCCAAGCGAATTATGTCAACTCTGTACTTAGTCCAGGTAACACGATATACAGTACACTCTCCTG